>NW_026942890.1:0-32021 GCF_024139115.2 Armigeres subalbatus | reverse complement strand
ACCATTTTTTAAAATCACAGGGCGCAAAAAGTAAGAGGAATACATATAGGAGGGCAGAGATCATGCAGACGTCATATTTCTAATTCTACGGGGGCGCAAAAAAGTTTGAATAATACGTTCTCGGGGGCGGAAATCCAAAAGCGGACAATTTTTTTTAATTCTACCAGGGCGCAAAAAAAAGTTAGATGAACACCTATAGGAGGGTAGAGATCCTGCAGAGGACATATTTCTAAATCCACGGGGGCGCAAAAAAGTTTGAATAATACGTTCTAGAGTAGCGGAAATCCCATAGAGGACATATTTTGAAATCAAAGGGGGCGCAAAAAAGTTAGAGTAATACATATAGGGGTGGAAATCCTACAGAGGACATATTTCTAAATCCACGGGGGCGAAAAAGAGTTCTAATAATACGTTCTAGGAGAGCGGAAATCCCGTGGAGGACATGTTTTTAAATCTGCAGGGGCGCAAAAAAGTTAGAGGATCACGTATGGGAGGGCGTAGATCCTGCCGAGGACATATTTTTAAATCTACAGGGGCGCTAACAGTTCGAGTAATACGTTTTTGGGGAGCGGAAATCCCGTAGAGGACATATTTTGAAATCTACGGGGGCGCAAAAAAAGTTAGAGGAATACGTATAGGAGGGCGGAGATATTTAAATAAATTCTACGGGGGCGCAAAAAAGTTCAAATAATACGTTCTAGATCCCGTAGAGGACTTTTTTTAATCTAAGGAGGCGCAAATCAGTTAGAGGATTCGTATAGGAGGGCGGAGATCCTGCAGAGGACATATTTCAAAATCTACGGGGTGCAAAATGTTCGAATAATACGTTCTAGGGGAGCAGGAATCCTGAATAGGATACATGGAGAATATAAGGGGAACGATTTCAGAATGGTAGGAGCAGTAAAAGCGATCTTAGAGAGCGGACAATTTTTCAGAAGAAAATTATTTTTCGTTTCGGTGAAAAGAGGGCAAAAAAAAATTTTTTTTTGGTCCCGAGAGCTGGTTACTCAGTGAGTAACTTGGAGTAACCACCATGACAGCACTGGATCCACCTTGCCCGCTGCGCACCTCGCCTTCTTGTGCCCGTCGGATCGTTGTCGAGAACCATTTTCACCGGGTTACTGTCCGACATTCTGGCTACGTGCCCGGCCCATCGCAGTCGTCCGATTTTCGCGGTGTGTACGATGGATGGTTCTCCCAACAGCTGATGCAATTCGTGGTTCATTCGCCTCCTCCACGTACCGTCCGCCATCTGCACCCCACCATAGATGGTACGCAGCACTTTCCTTTCGAAAACTCCAAGTGCGCGTTGGTCCTCCACGAGCATCGTCCAGGTCTCGTGTCCGTAGAGGACTACCGGTCTAATTAGCGTTTTGTAGATTGTCAGTTTGGTACGGCGGCGAACTCTATTCGATCGGAGCGTCTTGCGGAGTTCAAAGTACGTACGATTTCCAGCCACTATGCGTCTCCGAATTTCTCTGCTGGTATCGTTATCGGCGGTCACCAGTGAGCCCAAGTACACGAATTCTTCAACCACCTCGATTTTTTCACCACCGATAGAAACCCGTGGTGGGTGGCTCACATTGACCTCTCTTGAGCCTCTTCCTATCATGTACTTCGTCTTCGACGTGTTGATGACTAGTCCAATCCGTTTAGCTTCGCTTTTCAGTCTGATGTAGGCTTCCTCCATCCTCTCAAAGTTACGTACCATGATATCAATGTCGTCGGCGAAACCAAATAACTGGACGGACTTCGTGAAAATCGTACCACTCGTGTCAATCCCTGCCCTTCGTATTACTCCCTCCAAAGCGATGTTGAACAGCAGACACGAAAGACCATCACCTTGCCGTAACCCTCTACGCGTTTCGAAGGGACTCGAGAATTCCCCCGAAACTCGAACTACGCATATCACCCGATCCATCGTCGCTTTGATCAACCGTATCAGTTTATCCGGAAATCCGTTTTCGTGCATTAGCTGCCATAGCTGGTCCCGATCGATTGTATCATATGCGGCTTTGAAGTCGATGAATAGATGATGTGTGGGCACGTTGTATTCGCGGCATTTCTGCAGTACTTGGCGAATGGCGAACACCTGGTCCGTGGTGGAGCGTTCGCCCATAAAACCCGCCTGGTACTGCCCCACGAACTCCCTTGCAGTTGGTGCTAGTCGACGGCATAAAATTTGGGAGAGTACCTTGTAGGCGGCGTTCAGCAATGTGATTGCGCGGTAATTGCTACAATCCAGCTTATCGCCCTTTTGTAGATGGGACACAAGACACCTTCCATCCACTCCTGCGGCAAAACTTCCTCCTCCCAAATCTTGGTAATGACCCAGTGCAGCGCTCTAGCCAGTGCCTCACCACCGTGTTTAAATAGCTCTCCTGGTAGTTGGTCAACCCCAGGGGCTTTGTTGTTCTTGAGCCGGCCAATCTCCTCCTGGATTTCCTGGAGATCCGGAGCCGGTAGAATTATGTCCAGCGCGCGTTCTCCCAGGTCCATCACCATACCGCCATCTTCGTCTGCCACATCGCCATTCAGGTGTTCTTCGTAGTGCTGCCGCCACCTTTGGATCACCTCACGCTCGTTCGTAAGAAGGTTCCCGTTTATGTCCTTACACATATCAGGCTGTGGCACGTGGCCCTTACGTGAACGGTTTAACTTCTCATAGAACTTTCGTGTGTTATTAGCGCGGTACAGTTGCTCCGTTTCTTCACGGTCTCGATCTTCCTGCTGTATCGTTTGTATCGTGCCTCGTTCGCCCTCGTGCGGTGTTGCAGCAATCTCGCCCATGCTGCATTCTTCTCTTCCACTAACTGCTCACATTCGCCGTTATACCAGTCGTTTCTCTGATCCGGGGGCACCGTGCCTAGTGCAGCGGTTGCGGTGCTACCAATGGCGGATCGAATATCTCTCCAGCCATCTTCAAGAGACGCTGCGCCTAGCTGCTCTTCCGTTGGAAGTGCCACTTCCAGCTGCTGCGCGTATTCTTGGGCTAGTCTACCGTCTTGTAGCCGCCCTAAGTTAAGCCGCGGCGTCCGACTTCGACGCGTGTTGTACACCGTCGAGAGTTTTGAGCGCAGGCATACTGCAACGAGGTAGTGGTCGGATTCAATATTCGCACTGCGGTAAGTGCGGACATTCGTGATGTCGGAGAAGAATTTACCGTCGATTAGAACGTGATCGATTTGGTTTTCCGTTTCTTGGTTAGGTGATCTCCATGTGGCCTTGTGGATATTTTTGCGGGGAAAGAAGGTGCTTCGGACTACCATTCCGCGGGAGGCTGCGAAGTTTATGCATCGTTGGCCGTTGTCATTCGATACGGTGTGCAGACTATCCGGTCCGATGACCGGTCTATACATTTCCTCCCTTCCTACCTGCGCGTTCATGTCACCGACGACGATTTTGACGTCCCGCAGTGGGCATCCATCGTATGTCTGCTCCAGCTGTGCGTAGAACGCTTCTTTCTCGTCGTCGGGTCTCTCTTCGTGTGGGCAGTGCACGTTGATGATGCTATAGTTGAAGAAACGGCCTTTAATCCTCAGCTTGCACATCCTTGCGTTGATTGGCTGCCACCCAATCACGCGTTGGCGCATCTTACCCAGCACTATGAAGCCGGTTCCCAGCTCATTGGTGGTGCCACAGCTTTGGTAGAAGGTAGCCGCTCGATGCCCGCTTTTCCACACTTTCTGTCCTGTCCAGCAAATCTTCTGCAGCGCCACGACGTCGAAGTTGCGGGGATGTAATTCATCGTAGATCATCCTGTCGCAACCTGCGAAACCTAGCGACTTGCAATTCCATGTTCCAAGCTTCCAATCGTGATCCTGTATTCGTCGCCTAGGTCTTTGCCGATAATATCGAGTCGCATTATCTCTTATATTGTTCGTAATGATTGGTTTCCTAGGCGGCTTATTGGGCCTGCGCAAATCTCCTGTCTCGTCGGAGGGCCGTCGTGTCAGGGCTGTTTAGCGTCCCACCTAACACCAGGACTTGGGCTTGTGCGCTTTGAGCGGCACACGGTCGCTTTGGTGGGGCCTACTTGCGGATACATGCAGCTTTTTATAGAGGTTTAACAGGGCCCACTGTCAAACCCCACCACATCCTAGGCAAGCCCCACAACTCGCAGATGGCCTGGGGAGGGATCGTCAAGCCCTTGGACATAGTCCCTGCTGCCCGCTATCTTCCATTAAGACATTGTGAATCGGAACACCATTTTTCCCATAGATTTCGAATCCTGATCTATAATAGTACCCAACTAGAAAAGAATAACCTTCATTGAATGGGACTTGGTTGTATTCGATTCGAGTCGTTTGAGTCTACTGGATGTCCCGATTTCAGCCTACTTATGCTGCATTGCCAAGCGCCCCGGAATACGTCCCGCATCCCATGATGCACTTGTAAGTCTGGAGAATTGATGGAAATGGTATTCAAGATTCTAGGAATACTGAAGAATCAACAAAAGTTTCCTTGATTTGGTAGACTTTGGATATCGCAAAAAATTTACAACCTGGAGGGTCTAACGAATGGGGGAATAATAAGGAATTATACGATTGGCAGAATCAAAAATATTTGAAGATATTTTGAAAAGATTTAGTCATCAAAACGCTCCAGAATTTGATAAAAATGAGATATTTGAAAATGTGTAAAATCTGGAGCTTCCTCAAATCTGCAAGATTGATAACAAGAATCTCATCTTCTTAAATCAATTAATGTTCAACATTTATACAGTCGACTCTCTATATCTCGAAGTTCTGTATCTCAATATCTCTCCCTATGCCGATGATTTTTCTCGGTCCTTCCAAACTACATACATTTGGTATTCGCCGACGAAGGACTCAAGCAGTCTCAACCTGTTGAACAGAATACGGGACATAATTTTGTACGCTGAATTAAGAAGGGTTATTCTTCGGTAATTGGCGCACTCCAGTATGTGCCTTTTCTTAAAGAGAGGGCAAATGAGGCCGCCCAACCAGCTAGCAGGCATTTCCTCGTCTTCCCATATTTTCGACATAATATGGTGCAGAACTTCATAAAGCTGCTCACTGCTATGTTTGAGAAGTTCAGCCGGGAGCTGGTTCTTCCCCGCAGCCTTATTGTTTTTCAGCTCTTTAACAGCTTTTTAACCTCATCTAGTGTAGGTGACTCCACAGCTTGTCCATCGTTGCTAATATTTATTTTGTTCACCGATGCACCGTCGCTTCCACTATTCAACAAAGTCTTGAAGTGTTGCTTCCACCTGGCAACCACTTGGCGCTGTCTTTCTCCGCACACCATTGAAAGACTCATAAAACCTTCGCATATCGTTCTGCTCCATTTTTTCCTGCACCGCACTAATAACTTGTTCTTCGTACTCTTTTTTCTTCCTGCGGTGGGTTCGTTTTTCGGCTGCTCTTGCTTCCTTGTACCGATCTCTATTCGATCGGGTACCCGACACCAACATCCGGCTTCTGGCAACGTTCTTCTCGTCTGTCACTGTCTGACACTCCACATCGAACCAACCCGTCCTGAGTCGCCTCTGTGCAGTGCCTACCACTTCTCGTGCTGTTGTACTCACCGCTCCATGGATCCCATAGATCGTTTATGTTGTCGCTAACGTTGATTGCACTTATTATACCGTTCGTCGAGCTTCTGGCGGTACTCAGCCGATACTCCTTCCGCCGACAATTGCTGGATATTGTAACGCATCGTTCGCATCGTTCGGTCCATATTTCGTTCGATACAGTTGATAGCCGTGATCGAATTTTACTGACAACGAGGTAGTGATCAGAGTCAATGTTCGGTCCTCTGAATGTCCGCACATCGATAACATCCAAGAAATGGTGCCCATCCACAAGAACATGGTCTATCTGGTTGCAAGTTTCTCCATTTGGGTGTCTCCTGGTGTGCTTTCGGATGTTCTTTCGGACGGACGGGGGACGGGACGGAAAAAGTCCTCACTACCGACCTGGTTCATTTAGTCCAGGTTCATTTAGTGTCCTGACATTCCAGGTACCGAGTTTCCAATCATAGTCCTTATTTCGTTGCCGAGTCGGTTGCCAAAAATAACGTTCTCTTATTCTTCTATCTCTATTTTTCGTTGTATTTGAGAGGCTTCAGTAAGCTAAGGACTGTATCGAAAATAAGTTACCCACATTATTTTATTCGAATAAATTCGGATACATGTTAAAAATTTATTAAAATTTGTCCGGCAATATATGTTAATTCTGTTTGTTAAGTTTTATGAAAAAATATTGCACTATTCCTAAATTTATTCAAGCATTTTCCTTCCTGGTCACAAATCGGCATAAAATTGCCTCGTTTTATAATATGATTACTTTCTGGTCCATATTTCAGTCACTTGATTGAGATTTTCTTCTGTTTTCGACAGGTTAACGAACGTGTAGTATTCCCCAAGCTTGTTGACCATGAATTTTTACCTCTGGGGAAGGACAGTGAAACGCTTGGTCAAATTATCCAAAACTGTGTGTCCAAAACTCTAATTTCAATATCACTTTCAATTTGTGATACATCGGAATCAACAATTTTTTAACAAACTAATAAACTCTGATATGAAAATATAAATACATCGAATGCAGGGTAAAAGTAACAAATACCTTCATGAGCTTCTGAGTAATAGCACTTTGAAAGTGGATGACTTATTTTCGATACAGTCCTTACCTTACCGGGTTCGCGTTACCTACATCGCACTGGGTACCAGGCAGACGCTGTTTAAGCTGCACCTCCTGGAGAACAGACGCTCGAGGCGTACCTTCTCACTCTAGCTGATGTCAGAAGATGATGTGCGCTCCTTCCTTGATGTCAACCCACCATTTTGCAGCCCGGACAATACCCACCATTCAATTATTTAGCTTACATCCCAAACAGATAACACTGGATCATCAGTTTGACGCCACAATACACGGTTCGAGGCCACATCTCTCCATCTTCTGGTTGCACCGCACGTTCGTGCATGATCGAAGTTTCACGTCCGTAGAGGACTACCAGTCTCGCCATCGAATTCATCAACCACCTCAAAAGTATCCCCGTCTATCGTAGGTGTCAGGTCATTAGGCCGAAGTCACTAGGCCGAATTAGCAAAAAGTGAAAAATTAGAAGTTCTTTTTTCACCTTACCCCTTCTTCCGTCTCCTATCTTGCATCTACCTTCTTCTATCTGTCTTTTTCCTTCTTCATTCTTTCTTTTCCTTCCTCCTTTCTTCTTTCTTTCTTTTACCCTCTTGCTTCTAGCTTCTTTCTTCTTCCTTCTTTCTCCCGTCTTCCTTCTTCTTTCTTCCTCATTCTTTCTTTTTCCTTCTCTCTTCCTTCTTCCTTCTTTCTTATTCATTCTTCCTTCTTACTTCTTCTTCCTTCCTCCTTCTTTCTTCTTTCTTCCTTCTTTCTTATTCATTCTTCCTTCTTCCTTCTTCCTTCTTCCTTATTCGTTCTTCCTCCTTCCTTCTTCCTTCTTCCTCCTTACCTAATCCATCTTCTTTCTTGCTTCTTTCTTCTTCCTTCTTCTTTCTTGCTTCTTCCTTCTTCCTTTTTCCTTTTTTCTTCTTCCTTCTTCTTTCTTTCTTCTTCCATCTTACTTTTTTTCTTCCTTCTTCCTTCTTCTTTCTTCCCTCTTCCTTCTTCCTTATTCCTTCTTCCTTAATCCTTCTTCCTTCTTCCTACTTCCTTTTTCCTTCATCTTTTTTCCTTCCTTCTTCTTCCTTTTCCATTCTTCCTTTTTCTTCTTCCTTCTTCCTTTTTCCTTCTTCCTCCTCCTTGTTCCTTGTTCCTTCTTCTTTCATTCTTCTTCCCTCTTCCTTCTTCTTTCCTCCGTTTTCTTCCTTCTTGCTTCCGTTTTTCCCTTCTTCCTTCTTCCCTCTTCCTTCTTCTTTCTTTCTTCTTTCTTCTTCCTTCTTCTTTCTTCGTTCTTCGTCCGTCTTTTTTCCATCTTCCTTCTACCTTCTTCTTTCTCTCTTCTTCCTTTTTCTTTCTTCGTTCTTCCTTCTTTTTCTTCCTTTTTCCTTTTTCCTTCTTCTTTATTCCCTTTTTTTCTACCTTCCTTCTTTTTCTTTCTTCTTCTTTTTTCTTTCTTCGTTCTTCCTTCTTCCTTCTGCCTTCTTCATTCTCCCTTTTTCTTTCCTCCTTCTTCCTTCTTCCTTCGTCCTTCTTCCTTGTTCCTTCTTCCTTCTTCCTTCTTTCTTCTTCCTTCTTCCTTCTTCCTTCTTCCTTCTTCCTTCTTCTTTCTTCCTTCTTACTTCTTCCTCCTTTTTTCTTTTTTTCTTCTTCCGTTTTACTTCTTCCTCACTTCGCACTACTCACTTCTCACTCCCCAGTTCTCATTCGGCCTAATGACCATTCGGCCTAATGACCATTCGGCCTAATGAATTTCCGGCCAAACGGCCTTCGTCATAATGACCCAACATCTCTATCGTAACACTGCTTCACAGACAAGCCCTGTCGCATTCGGTTCCGCCCGCTAGCATGTAGGGGAACGTTTCGGCACTTCATCTCATAGCTCCCATATTAATCCCAGGAGAAATTTGATTTGTTTATTATTTTCGTGATATTTTTGAGCAGTGAACACACATGTTAGCAAACAGAAGCGACGAGATTGATGCTGTATTTGTTTGTTTTGCGATGAGACGAATATATGTTTTCGTTACTTCACGTTTCATGCTGGTGTACAATTGTGCCACCTTTCCAAATGTTTGTCGGCCGAACTAAATCATTTTACTGAATCTATTGAAAATAGATTTTTGGAAATTCCGGGATATTTCAGTGTTTAATTAATTTCTTGATTTGCAAACGATTTTTTTGAAATGTTCAGTGGTAGAGTTTACACCTTAAAAAGGCCAGATAATACAGAGTTAAAATTGAAGCTCAATTACTTTGAATCGTTTATTTCAAAATACGACTTCAAGAAGTAAAACATAATATTCATGTTTTTATCAGAAAGTAGAGTGCGTTTTTTTACGTAGGACTTACGTCTTTCTTTACTATACTGGGTGTCATTTAGATTTTTGGAAATAGAGAGCGTTACGCTGGAAGGGAAGATTTTGAACGTTACTAGCGCCTTTATCTTTCGATGGATTTTTAAGATTTATATATCAATCGACTCGGACACTCTCCACCATTTTGCCTATTTCATTGAAACTTAAGAATATTAACGATAAGCTATTGAAAACTTCAATTCTTGTCAAAGCCAGTAAAACTTTCATATGTAACCAATCCCGTGCATTCCTAACACGGACATCAAAATGCGGTATGGCACGGGCCTTCGGGTCTACCGGAAGATTTTCTTTGTGTATAAAAGAAGCAGTGTCTGCCGTGTGCGAGTCATTACAGTTTGTGACAGCAGCGCGTATTGACGTGCTTTTTGCTCGCGCAATTTTCGTTTCGTTCGTTCGCTTTACTTACACAGCGACAGCATGCAGTCACCAGCGGTAGAACTGCCGGTGGGTCTGCGAATATGCATGAAAGAAGTTGGCGCATTTTTTTGTCATTCTGTGCTTGATGATGGTCGGATGCAGTGGTGTCGGTTACGATGGATGCAATTTTTTGTATTCCTTTCTTTATTTGGTAGGCACTCTGTGTTTCTTCATCGCTACTGTGCCGAGATCTACTGTGGTATTCTGCTGTACAGAATCCACACAGAATCTATTTTTAGATTTCCATTATTCATTATTGTTGTCGTTCCCAGTCCATCTCATCGTAAATCCATTGTGTCCGTTTGTCCATGTCGTTTGCCCAATGGTTGTTCGGTTGCCATTTATCCGGGTAACGTTGGAGAAATGCCTCCGAGAAGAACAAGTTGTCAGTCGTTATCAGGCAGCTGTGGCGGTAAGGCGCGTATCCCAAACGCCACCGTATTAAGCACTTCCACAGTTATTAACTGCGAGGTTTCTAAGCCAGGTTACCATGTTTGCATTCGTATATCATGAGGCTAGCACGATGATACTTTTATGCCCAGGGAAGTCGAGACAATTTCCAATCCGAAAATTGCCTAGACCGGCACCGGGAATCGGACCCAGCCACCCTCAGCATGGTCTTGCTTTGTAGCCGCGCGTCTTACCGCACGGCTAAGGAGGGCGCATTTACATGATATATCTTACATTATTAACCTTCCGGGACTCGCACCGTTGTAAAAAGTACAACACATTGAGTAAAAATGAGTTAACTTTTTAGTCAGTTGACCAATTTGCACTAAATTACCGTGTTTTCCTCAAAAAATTAGTTCTTCATCAATTGAAAAGATAATAAAAGTAATTCGATAGAAGGGTCGGATAAACATAGCTAAATAAAAGGCTCAGGTGCACTGGGAAAAAAGACGAAGATTTTCCACAGTTCTTACTCTGCTATAACCGTAGGTGGCCATCAGACAACCTTCCTTACAATTCGGAACGTCTGTAAAAATTGTCATTTTGGAAAGTTTGTCCTAGAGCAGCGCAATTTTTTGTAAACCATTTCTGACAACAATAATCGGGTTAATACACAGCTCCTACTCTGCTACGACCGCAGTGGCCACTAGGCGACTTTCCGGAAAATCCGGAACATCCGTAAAAATTGTCATTTTGTGAAGTTCGTCCTAGAGCAGCGCAATTTTTATGAACCATTTCTAACGGTGATTTTGGATGAAATTCTCAGTCATTACTCTACTATGACCGCAGGTGACCACCTGATGACCTTCGGGATAATCCGAAACGACCGTAGAAATGATGATTTTGGAAAGTTTTTCCTAGAGCAGCGCATTTTTTTTAAACCTTTTCTGACGGTGATCTTGGAGATATTTCAAAGTCTTAATCAGCTATGACTGCACGTGGCCACCAGGCGGCCTTCCGAATAACTTGGAAAACCCGTAAAATGGTCATTTAGGATGGTTCGTCCTAGAGTAGCGCAAGACATTTTTGATGGTGGTCTTAGTGTTAATTCACAGTTCTTACTCTGCAACGGTCGCAGGTGGCTACCAGACGGCCTTTCCGCAAATCTGGAACGTCCGTGAATGGTCGTTTTGTACAGTTCGCCCTAGACCAACGATTTTCTTCTAAACCATTTCTGATAATGACCAGGAAGTTAGTCAATGCTCTTTACCATCATATATTGTATAGAGTTTTCCACCTTCGCCAAAAGTATAATAATAGCCCAAAAATATATGTACTACGCAAACAAATGAATAATGATTTCTATCATAATAATATCTAAATAGTAGTCATTGATTATAATAATCACACTAGAAATTCAAGAGATATTTGTCTTATTTGACCAAAAAGAAGCTATTTCAACTAAAAAACTTCGCTGGGATGTGATAGGAACGCAAAATACGGAATTCCAATTGGACGTAAGAAATAAGTTTTTCCTGCATTTCCAAAACTAACAGTTACTGTTAGACTAGTCAAGTTGAAGGAACAGGATTGGAATGGAAACGCTACGGAAATCCATTTCCTGTTCTAGCGATTGCTGACATGAGAAGTATACAAAAAGATACAAAGTAGGTGAATGAAATAGGCCTGAGATCGAACCCAAGGCATCCTGTGTATGAGGCAGAAACGGTAATTATACGACACACTTTTCTGAACACATTGGTTTTCAAATCCCAAATAACTGTAAATGACGGCACTTTTAAATAACCTGCGACATCTAACAAAACTGGTTAATCCATATATCGTCACCCAGCGGATGTAATCCAAACTAAACAGTTTATCAGAATAATGGTTTTTATCCTCGAGCAACTGTGAAGAAGGCGGCCACTCTCTAATATCCCAGATCCGGGGTTATATAATCAAACTGGTGGTCTCATATGTACTATCACTACTCTACGGATGAATTTTAAACTTCACAATATTTCAACATATTGGTTTCCAATCCCCGCACAACTTTGTAGAACACGGCAAATTTCTAAGTCCCCCAAATCTCAAGATATCGAAGAACTGAGCACCTTCTTGTAGATGAATTTTAAATTATTAAGTTTTTCAATATATTGGTTTCCAGTACTCGAACAATTTTGTTGAAGACGGCAATTTTCTAAATTTCACAGATCCCGAAATATCGAACTAAACAGATCTGTCATATACACTAGCGTCGCCTTATGGCTTAATTCTGAACTGAACAGTTTCTCAACATATTGGTTTCCAATGTTCCGACAACTTTATAGAAGATAGCAACTTTCCAAAACCAATAGATCCCGAAATATCGAACCAAACTGATCTATCATATACAGTAGCGCCACCTTGCGGATGAATTCTAAACTAATTAGATTCTCAACATATTGATTTCCAATCCTCGAACAACTTTGTAGAAGACGGTCACTTTCTAAATCCCATAGATCCCGAGATATTGAAGAACTGAACTCTCATGTACAGTAACGCCTCCTTGCGGATGAATTATAAATTATTCAATTTCTCAACATATTGGTTCTCTGTACTCGAACAACGTTGTAGAAAACGGCAATTTACTAAATCCCACAGATCCCGAGATATCGAACTAAACTGATCTCTCATATACACTAGCGCCGCCTTACGGCTCAATTCTGAAACAGTTTCAATTCAGTTTCAGTCTCAATTCTAAACAGTTTCTCAACATATGGATTTCCAATGCTCGAACAACTTTACAGAAAATGGCAACTTCCAAAACCAATAGATCCTGAGATATCAAACCACACTGAACTCTCATATACAGTAGCGCCACATTGCGGATGAATTTCAAACTAATGAGCTTCTCAACATATTGGATTCCAATCCTCGAACAACTTTGTAGAAGACGGCAACATTCTAATTCCCACAGATCCCGAGATATCTAACCAAACTAATAACTCATATACACTAGCGCCGCCTTACGGCTGAATTCTGAACTTAACAGTTTCTCAACATATTGGTTTTCAATCCTTGAACAACTTTGTAGAAGACGGAAATTTCCTAAATCCCATAGATCTCGAGATATCGAACCAAACTGGTATTTTCATGTACACTAGCGTCGCTCAGTGGGATAATTCTAAATCAATTTTTTTGTTGACTCATAGGGCCACATGGAATTATACATGGATTAAGATTTTTTTCAGAGATTTTAGAGTTTTTAGAATTCTAATAAGAAGCATTGCGCCATTTATGGCGAAGATGGACTATTTTCACCGGTGTTCCGTTGGTTCCGGATCTTCCGGAGGACCAGCAGAAGATCCATTGGACTTAAAAAATGTCCTCAATGAGAGAATATATCCCCTTTATTATTTTCCCGAAAAAATCAATTTGATATCATTTGAATTGGCTTAATTATAACTGATTTTAGGACTGTTGTACTTTTTACAACACGCGAGTTCTCGTGTTATGAAAGTTGAAGTGAACAAACAAAGTTAAATAATTTTCATTCTTTATAAATAAAAGCTATAAAATAGAACACTAATACGCAATTTTTTTTTTTCAATGTGGTCACAAAAAGCTAACAAATTAAATAACTTATAATAAGACTATACTGCCGCTAACCGCAAGTCGAGCACATCGAGATGTTAGCAGTTGCGGTTAGCGGCAGTATATGTCTAAGAGTGAAATCAGTAGTGATTCAGTTTCATTCCAAATTTTTGACCACTATTCTAGTTTGAATCTGCAGCAAATAGAACAAGCTCGCTGGTTTTCCCAGCAGTGTTTCATTCATGGTTTTCAAATTTTCATTTAAATGAAGTCATTATGTTACTACCGAGAAAGGCGCCGTAACTGTAAAGTGGATCGATCCGTAGATAAAATGACGCGTTCATACACAAAACAATTGAAAAATATTTGAATCTCGTGATTCATTCGTGGTTCAAATCTGCAGAAAATAGAACGGAGCGTTATACCAGTTTTATTTTTTTGACAGTTGACTGGTATAAAAAATGAATCTAGAACAGCTGCTGGGAAAATTAATGTTTCAGATTCATATTCAAACTGACAGCCCCGAACGATTTGAATCACTGCTGATTTTACGTTGACGTTTCAAACCACTTCAGCTGCTTCCAAGGTAAAAGAAGAACACATTGCATTTTAAACATTGCTCTTAAAAACTAAAAAAACGTTGCACTGGAATTTTTGAAATTATCGTTTTAGCCTTTGACTGGTTTGCATTGACTGGTTTGCAGTCAACTACATTTTGCATCAGTGTCGAGTCGATTCCAAATCCGAACCTCACATCACCCCATCCTTATCCTACCCCATGGCGTTCAAGTGTTCTGCAAGAACTCTTCTGTCATTACCCTCTCTATATGAAGAAAGAATAGAGTCAGTACAAAAACAATTTCTATTATACGCTCTTCGTAAATTAGGTTGGACGCCATTTCCTCTTCCATCTTATGAAGCACGTTGCATGCTTATAAATATACAAACTTTGAAAGAGCGTCGAGAATGTGCAACGGTTTCATTTGTTAACGATATAGTTTCTCAACGTGTTGATTCAACTTAAATTTTATCGAAATTTAACTTTTACATACCTTCTCGGCTACTTTGACATAGAACATTATTTTTAACCAACCACTGCCGAACAAATTATGCCAAATTTGGGCCTCTCAACCGAATGATGGCCGTTTACAATCAACACTGCGAAACTATTGACTTAACAATGTCTCGGCATAACATTAGACAGTATTTTCAAAGAACAAACATTACAAATTCAGCAATATAAATTCAAAATCAAAATTATACATCACTTTACTAAAAAAAACCTATTATTTAATTATACTATAGCATTACAAAAACAAACATGTATATGTATATGTACTAGTCTACGTTGGTTGACGAAATAAAATAAATAAATAAATTACCGGCTTTGGATTGACTTGTGCTCTCATTGCTCCACCAAACGCTGCAAAATGAAAATGAAAATGAAAAATTATACATACTTATGCACACTTGCTAATCATTCAATCAATTCCGATTAAGAGGAAGATTTTCTTGAACATCAAACTCTTTTACGGTGACCGATGTTTATTACTCGGTAATATGACTCGGTAATATTTCTCAATCATTAGCTCATGATTAGTATCCGTCAAGAAACAATAATGTACAGAAAATCTTGACAATTAGTTAGAATGCGGTTGAGTAATAAAAGTTCCATCTTGCCAAAAATTTGGAAAAATGTCTTCAATCGATAGCTTGCTCGTCATTCCCTGAGTTCCGAACACCCAAACGATAATTATCAGATAAATATAGCGCTCGAAAACAGTTTCCGCTCCTGCCACTAATTGCTTCCACGGGCCGGACTCGAAGTCAGAACGGCCGGCCCGAAAACACCCTATTTGCCGTCGAGCAATAAATGTTCAATTAAATTGCTGCCATTATTTCCGAATTGTCTGTGCACTTTTTTTTATGGAACATAGCGCCAATGCATCGACCCTACTGCACTGCTGGCTGGACAGAACAAGGATGGACCCTGCTGCTGCTGCTGCTTATGCGAGCGCCCCAGCAGGAGTAGAACAAACGACGACGACACATTCATTTGCTGGTTGCTGCTGCTCCTGCTGGTGATGATGATGATGCTTGGTCATGCCTTGGAGCACTCACGAAATGAATGTGGATTTTTGACGGTTCTTCGTTCGGATAAGTTTGGGAAATGACTTGAGATATATTTGCACGAACAATTAACAATCAGTTCAGAAACATTTGCATCCTGTTCTAGTTGGAATAGCTACTCGAGCATATTCCACACTTCAAGTCCTTCGGAACTCAGCAAACCGCATTAGAAGTACGTCAAAAGTCATCTATGGTGTCTAACATTTTTTGAATTGTTTAGTAATTTTCAGTCGTTAAATTCGTAAACTAACAAAGAATTTTCCGTGCAATGTCTACAAAAAAATCCTTTTAGCAAAGATCCAAAGAATTTATCATCGAGATTTCAAAATTTCTTGTAGAAAATTGAAATAGTGCCTCGTGAAAATCAGGAAGAATTTTCCATGGAAATTTGAAAGAATCTTCAAGTGTGTAAAAGGGTTTTCCGTGGAATTGCTCCCCAACAATTTAAAGATTTTTGCTTTGAAACTCAAAAGAGCATTTCATGGGACCTCGTTTTCTCCTGAATCGCCAATAAGGTACGTTCTCACTGCAGGCAAATGAGTTCGCAGTTTTTCCCTTCCATTCTGGATGACTCGGAAACGATTTTGAAGTGTCCTCCCGTCAATGGCCACTGCTGGCTGTAGCAACCATTCAGCAACCGCATTTCCGCTCGATTTGATTGATTTCGAGCGCC
The DNA here is from genome assembly GCF_024139115.2 of Armigeres subalbatus. NCBI lineage: Eukaryota > Metazoa > Arthropoda > Insecta > Diptera > Culicidae > Armigeres > Armigeres subalbatus. The sequence continues at coordinate 15,858 of NW_026942890.1, read as the reverse complement.
ATCTATTTAACGGTGAGTTTTTTTTTCATTCCTCATCGTCACTACTGCCCTCTTCTATATTTTCTATGGTCTCTGTACACGCTAAGCCTGATGTAATCGAAATTTAGCGAAATCCGACTAATTCGCGTTAAAAATATAACAGCACAATGAATTAGTAAAATTTTATATTTAAAAAATGTCCTTAATGCTTTAGCAATCTGCATCCGGCTGGGTTATTCTTTTTTTAACACGTATTATTTACTATTATAGTGCAGACTATTCAGCTTGTCCCTATTATATTGATCCTTGTTCAACTCAATTTTGAGCAGACGATGCAAAAGCGTGCAGGTTCTCCACGTCCACCACATGTGTATTTGTGTGGTGCGTGGTCGATTGGTCAGTCCGTCGTGGCAATATTGGTCTTTTTTTTGGAGTGGGCTTCCGAGGACGGTTCGAGAATGTAAAAAGTGGTTATGAAGTACGCTCGTTCCGTGTACGTATCGGTTTTGGTTTTGATTGTTTGCTTCGGAAATGGAACGGAAAAGATTCCTAGACGGTTTGTGGGCCGTTCGGTACTTTGGGCGAGAGGGGAAAATATGGTGGGAATGGAACTTCTAAATGAAGAAGCAAAGCAATTAGTTTGAATTTAAGCACTCATGAGTGGAATGTAGCAATTAAAGTAAATTGATTGGTTTGTGAAGACATATGATTGTTGAGAGCTATTTTTTAAGCAAGGGCGAAATTGTTTTCCTCAGCTATGTTGTTGACTAATTGTATTAGGTATAATATCTTTAAACCTCAAACGGCATGCTGCATTAGAGTGATTCAAATTTTGACTTTTTTGCTCCCCTATGCTTAAACGATGGCATTTGCCATTTTAATAATCGTCCTAAATTTTTAGCTAATTTGGATGTAATTTGACTGAGCACAAGCAGTTTGAAGTTTGTATGAAAATTACTATGAAAACAGTAACTTTTGTGAAAAACCGTTCCCCATCATTGCCCATTAAACTCTAAAAATGTATGAATACGTTGGCAACATAGGAAATTTAAATATCGTCGTTGTTGCTAAACGATTTGATGCTGGCAACAAAAGTTATTAGGGAAATACTGAATTGTGGGAAATTCAATTTAACACGTAAAAGAATAACATCAATATCAATAATGAGCCTTTCTGTTTTCTTTATAATTTGGCTCACAAAAGTCAGATTGCTTCGCAACAACAACTAGCTTTCGGTTTAGGATCTATTCTATGATGGCGATGCGTTAAATATATTCAAATAGATTCTGGGCTGCTTCACGAAACGATCCTTTACATAAGTGGCAATTCTCATAGTAATTTTCATATAACCTTCAAACGGCACGTGCACAACCAAATTACATCCAAATCAGCTAAAAAATTGGGAGGACTATTTAACTAGCAAAAACAATAGTTTAAGCACAGGGGAGCGAAAAAGTCAAAATTTGAATCACTCTAATGCTGCATATTCCCATATGAAATCTTCAAATATATTCGAAAAATTATTTATTGTTATTTTTATGAAGGTAATTTGCTTAGTTTAACAATCTCCTTATTCACCAGACGTTAAGAAAAGGGTTTGTCGGTCAGCTGACTTTGTTAGAATAATTAATCCCGAATAAATTTCCTGTGTGCACAGATCCTTAGTTTTTATTTTCGCTATCCACAACAAAGACCTTGAATCATTCTAAATTAAAACTAAAATAACAATCACTATCCGTTGAGTTGAACAAATTTTTCCATCCACTTGTGTGACCCACATTTTCAACCAAAGTACGAGGCAATTAAAGTTTAGTATTTACAACTGTCGTATTATTTCTCCCAACTTAATTCCACGGTTTACTGCCCACAGACTAGCTCGGAAAAGAAACAAAAATCCTGCAAACTATTTCAACCACTATCATCGTTTCCCTTCATGTTCCTTTTTTCGAACGAAATTCCTCCTCCTCTCCGAGGCCAACCAGATTGGATCGACAAAGTTGGAATTGTGTCTACATGCTCAAACGATTTGATTTTATTACATTTTGATTCCGCACCAACACGGTGCCGCTTGCGACACCAACGAAACGACCGAATAATGGAAAGGAATTCAGGAACCCACCCTGGAACGGATTAACGTTGGAAAGGGGAAAGCAAAACCAAAGTGCAAAGTTCCAACAAACCACCGTGAACTGTTGCACTTGGTTTGGGATTTCCGTATCTGCTCCACAGAACTCGGTCATTACTCACGGAGTCGAGCCATGGCGAAATCTGGATAAGGAAAACGAAAACACGTTTAATAGGGATGCTTTGCACAACCTAATCTGAAACGTGAATCGTTCATAGTTTTATTGTAGCGCAAAAAAGACCAGGAAGACAAAGAAGACAAAGAAGACAAAGAAGACAAAGAAGACAAATAAGACAAAGAAGACAAAGAAGACAAAGAAGACAAAGAAGACAAAGAAGACAAAGAAGACAAAGAAGACAAAGAAGACAAAGAAGACAAAGAAGACAAAGAAGACAAAGAAGACAAAGAAGACAAAGAAGACAAAGAAGACAAAGAAGACAAAGAAGACAAGGAAGACAAAGAAGACAAAGAAGACAAAGAAGACAAAGAAGACAAAGAAGACAAAGAAGACAAAGAAGACAAAGAAGACAAAGAAGACAAAGAAGACAAAGAAGACAAAGAAGACAAAGAAGACAAAGAAGACAAAGAAGACAAAGAAGACAAAGAAGACAAAGAAGACAAAGAAGACAAAGAAGACAAAGAAGACAAAGAAGACAAAGAAGACAAAGAAGACAAAGAAGACAAAGAAGACAAAGAAGACAAAGAAGACAAAGAAGACAAAGAAGACAAAGACAAAGAAGACAAAGAAGACAAAGAAGACAAAGAAGACAAAGAAGACAAAGAAGACAAAGAAGACAAAGAAGACAAAGAAGACAAAGAAGACAAAGAAGACAAAGAAGACAAAGAAGACAAAGAAGACAAAGAAGACAAAGAAGACAAAGAAGACAAAGAAGACAAAGAAGACAAAGAAGACAAAGAAGACAAAGAAGACAAAGAAGACAAAGAAGACAAAGAAGACAAAGAAGACAAAGAAGACAAAGAAGACAAAGAAGACAAAGAAGACAAAGAAGACAAAGAAGACAAAGAAGACAAAGAAGACAAAGAAGACAAAGAAGACAAAGAAGACAAAGAAGACAAAGAAGACAAAGAAGACAAAGAAGACAAAGAAGACAAAGAAGACAAAGAAGACAAAGAAGACAAAGAAGACAAAGAAGACAAAGAAGACAAAGAAGACAAAGAAGACAAAGAAGACAAAAAAGACAAAGAAGACAAAAAAGACAGCAAAGACAAAGCACACATAGAAGACAAATAAGCTGCCGGAGGAATCCCTGGAGGAACTTCTGGAGGAATTCCTGGAGAAACTTCCGGAGGAATTCCTGAAGGATCTTTCGGAGGAATTCCTGGAGGAACTTTTGCAGAAATTCCTGGAGAAACTACTGCAGGAATTCCTCCGCAAGTTCCGCAGTATATCCTAGATGAACTTCCGGAGAAATTACTAGTGGAACTTCCGAAGCAATTCCTGGAGGAGCTTCCGCTGGAATTCCTGGAGGTATTTCCGCTGAAATTGCTCGAAGAACTTCCGGAAGAATTCCTGGAGGAGCTTCCGGAGGAATTACTAGAGGAACTTCCGCAGGAATTCCTGGAAGAACTTTTGTAGGAATTCCTGGAGAAGCTTCCGCTGGAATTCCTAAAGGTACAAACGCTGGAATTCCTGGAGTTACTTCCGCAGGAATTCCTGGAGAAACTTCCAGAGGGACCTCTGGAGGAACTTCCGAAAGGACTCCAGGAGGAACTGGTGTAGAGATTTCTGGAGGAACTGGTGGAGAGATTTCTGGAGGAGCTTTCGGAGGAATTCTCGGCAGAACTTCCGGAGGAAATCCTTTCTGACGAACTTACGAAGGAATTCCTGGAGGAGCTTCCTGAGGAATTCCTGGAGGAGGAACTTCTGGAGGAATTTCTGGAGGAACTTCCGGAGGAATTTCTGGAGGAACTTCCGGTGGAATTTCTGGAGGAGCTTCCGGAGGAATTTCTAAATGATTTTAAGGAGGATTCGGATGCACTTCTGGAGGAGTTTCTGGAGGAACTTCTGGAGGAAATTCTGGAGAAACTTCTAGAGGAATTTCTGGAGGAACTTCTGGAGGAATTTCTGGTGGATTTTCCGCAGGAATTTCTGAAGGACTTCAGGAGGAATTCCTGGAGGAACTCCTGGAAAAATCCCTAGAGGAACTTCCGGAGGAATTCCTGAAGAAACTTCCCGAGGAATTCCGGAGAAATTAGTGGAGGAACTTCCGGATGTTCCTTCGAGAATTCCGCCAGAACTTTTTCCAGGAATTTCTCCGGTAGTACCTTCCGGAGGAATTCCTGTAGGAAGCTCCTATAAGAATCCTCCGGAACTGCCTCCAAAAGATACTCCTGAACTTCCTCCAGATATTCCTCCGGAAGTTCCTCCAGGAATTCCTCCGGGAGTTCCTCCAGGAATTCCTCCGGAACTTCCCTAAGGAATTCCTCCGGAATTTCTTCCAGGAATTCCTCCTGAACTTCCTCCAGAAATTACTTCAGAAATCCTCCGGAACTTCCTCCAGGAATTCTTCCAATACTTCCTCCAGGAATTCCTTCAGAACTTCCTCCATGAATTCTCCCAGAACTTCCTCCAGGAATTCCTCCGGATGTTGCTCCGGATGTTGCTCCTAGAATTCCTCCGGAACTTCCTCCAAGAATTCCTCCGGAAGTTCCTCCTGGAATTCCTCCGGAACTTCCTCCAGGGATTCCTCCAAAACTTCCTCCAGGAATTCCTCCAGAACTTCCTACAGAAATTCTCCCAGAACTTCCTTCAAAAATTTCTCCGGAGGTTCCTCCAGAAATTTCTCTGGATGTACCACCAGGAATTCCTCCGGAGCTTCCCCCAGGATTTCTTCCAGAACTTCCTTCAGAAATTCCTCCAGGAATTCCTCCAGAACTTCCTCCAGGAATTCCTCCAGAACTTCCTCCAGGATTTCCTCCAGAACTTCCTCCAGGAATTCCTCCAGAACTTCCTTCAGGAATTCCTCCTGAACTTCCTCCAGGAATTCCTTCAGAACTTTCTTCAGGAATTCCTCCAAAACTTCCTCCAGGAATTCCCCCAAGAATTCCTCCAGAACTTCCTCAAGGAATTCCTCCTGAACTTCCTTCAGAACTTACTCAAGAAATCCTTCGGTACTTCCTACAGGAAATCCTCCGGAACTTCCTCCAGGAATTCCTTCGGAAATTTCTCCGGAAATTCTTCCGGAACTTCCTCCAGGAATTCCTCCACAACTTCCTCCAGGAATTCCTCCTGAACGTCCTTCAGGAATTCTTCCAGAACTTCCTTCAGGAATTTCTCCAGAACTTCCTCCAGGAATTCCTCCAGAACTTCATCCAGGAATTCCTCCGAAAGTTCCTCCAGAAATTTTTCCGGAGGTTCCTCCAAAAATTTCTCCGGATGTACCTCCAGGAATAAACTCCCTCCAGGAATTCCTCCGGAACTTCCTCCAGGAGTTCCTCCTGAACTTCCTCCAGAACTTACTTCAGAAATTATTCGGATTTTCGTACAGGAATTCCTCCGCACATACCTCCAGGAATTTCTCCGAAAGTTTCTCCAGAAATTCCTCAGATAGTTCCTCCAGAAATTTCTCCGGAGGTTCCTCCAGAAATTTCTTCGGATGTACCTCCAGGAATTCCTCTTCAAGTTCTTTCGGGAATTCCTCCAGAACTTCCTCCAGGGATTCCTCCAAGAATTCCTCCAGAACTTAATCAAAGAATTCCTCCTGGACTTCCTCCAGAACTTACTACAGAAATCCTTCGGAACTTCCTTTAGGAATTCCTCCAAAAGTTTCTCCAGGAATTCCTCCGGAAGTTCTTCCAGAAATTTCTGCGGAGGTTCCTCCAGAAATTGGTCCGGATGTACCTCCAGGAATTTCTCCGGGAGTTTCTCCTGGAATTCATCCGAAAGTTCCTCCAGGAATTCCTTCGGAAGTTCCTCCAGGAGTTCCTCCTGAACTTCCTCCAGGAGTTCCTCTGGAACTTCCTAAAAGAATTCCTCTTGAACTTTCTCCAGGAATTCCTCCAGAACTTACTTCAGAAATCATTCGGAACTTCCGGTACATTCCTCCGGACATTCCTCCAGGAATTCCTTTAAAATTTCCTCCAGGAATTCCTCCTGAACTTCCGGATGTACCTCCTGAGGTTCTTCCAAAAATTTCTCCGGAGGTTTCTCCAAAAATTTTTCCGGGTGTACCTTCAGGAATTCCTCCAGAACTTCCTCCAGGAATTCCTCCTGAACTTCCTCTAGGATTTTCTCCTGAACTTACTTCGGAAATCCTTTGAAACTTCGTACAGAAATTCCTCCGGACATTGCTCTAGGATATCCTCCAAAAGTTCCTCCAGGAATTCCTCCGGAAATTCTTCCAGAAATTTCTCCGGAGGTTCCTCTAGAAATTTCTCCGGATGTACCTCCAGGAATTTCTCCGGGAGTTTCTCCTGGAATTCATCCGAAAGTTCCTCCAGGAATTCCTCCGGAACTTCCTCCAGGAATTCCTCCTGAACTTCGTCCAGGAATTCCTCCGAAGCTTCTTCAAGATATCCTCCTGAACTTTCTCCAGGAATTCCCCCAGAACTTACTTCAGAAATCTTTCGAACTTCCTACAGGAATTACTCCGGACATTCCTCCAGGAATTCCTTTAAAATTTCCTTCAGGAAATCCTCCGGAGGTTCTTCCAAAAATTTCTCCGAACGTTTCTCCAAAAATTTCTCCGGATGTACCTCCAGGAATTCCTTCGGGAATTCCTCCGGAACTTCCTCCAGGAATTCCTCCAGAACTTCCTCTAGGATTTTCTCCTGAACTTACTTCGGAAATCCTTTGAAACTTCGTACAGAAATTCCTCCGGACATTGCTCTAGGATATCCTCCAAAAGTTCCTCCAGGAATTCCTCCGGAAATTCTTCCAGAAATTTCTCCGGAGGTTCCTCTAGAAATTTCTCCGGATGTACCTCCAGGAATTCCTTCACAATTTCCTCCAGCAATTCCATCAGGAATTCCTCCAGAACTTTCTCCAGGAATTCTTTCAGTTGTTCCTCCAGAAATTCCTCCGGAGGTTCCACCCGAAATTTCTCCGGTTATACCTCCAGGAATTCCTCCAGAACTTCCTCCAGGAATTCCTCCAGAACTTCCTCCAGGAATTCCTCCTGAACTTCCTCCAGAAATTTTTCCTGAACTTACTTCGGAAATCCTTCGGAACTTCGTACAGGAATTCCTCCGGACATTGCTCCAGGAATTCCTCCAAAAGTTTCTCCAGGAATTCCTCCGGAAATTCTTCCAGAAATTTCTCCGGAGGTTCCTCCAGAAATTTCTTTGGATGTACCTCCAAGAATTCCTCCACAACTTCCTCCAGCAATTCCTCCGGAACTTCCTCCAGGAATTCCTCCAGAACTTCCTCCAGGAATTCCTCCTAGAATTCCTCCAGAACTTCCTCCAGGAATTCCTTCTGAACTTCCTCCAGAACTTACTTCCGAAATCCTTCGGAACTTCCTACAGGAATTTCTCCGGACATTCCTCCAGGAATTCCTCCAAAAGTTCCTCCAGGATTTACTCCGGAAGTTCTTCCAGATATTTCTCCGGAGGTTCTTCCAGAACTTTTTCCGGAACATCCTCCAGAACTTCCTCCAGGAATTCCTCCAGAACTTCCTCCAGAACTTCCTCCAGGAATTCCTCCTGAACTTCCTCCAGAACTTACTTCAGAAATCCTTCGGAACTTCCTTTAGGAATTCCTGCGTACATTCCTGCAGGAATTCCTCCGGAAGTTCTTCCGGAAATTTCTGCGGAGGTTCCTCCAGAAATCTCTCCGGATGTACCTCCAGGAATTTCTCCGGAAGTTTCTCTGGGAATTCCTCCAGAACTTCCTCCAGGAATTCCTCTGGAAGTTCCTCCAAGAATTCCTCCTGAACTTTCTTCAGGAATTTCTCCAGAACTTACTTCGGAAATCCTTCGGAACTTCGTACAGGAATTCCTCCGAACATTGCTCCAGGAATTCCTTCAAAAGTTCCTCCAGGAATTCCTCCGGAAATTCTGCCAGAAATTTCTCCGCAGGTTCCTCCAGAAATTTCTCCGGAGGTTCCTCCAGAAATTTTTCCGGATGTACCTTCAGGAATTCCTCCACAACTTCCTCCAGCAACTCCTCCAGGAATTCCTCCAGAACTTTCTTCAGGAATTCCTCCAAGAATTCCTCCAGAACTTCCTCCTAAACTTCCTCCAGAACTTACTTCCGAAATCCTTCGGAACTTCCTACAGGAATTTCTCCGGACATTCCTCCAAAAGTTCCTCCAGGAATTCTCCCGGAAGTTCTTTCAGAAATTTCTCCGGATGTACCTCCAGGAACTCCTTCGGAACTTCCTCCGGGAAATCCTCCGGAACTTCCTCCAGGAATTCCTGCAGAACTTCATCCAGGAATTCGTCCAGAAATGCAATGATTAACAGAACTGGATTTTATTTCCGCTGTCGCCTCTCCTACGCAGACAATTCCAAATTTTTTAACGTTATAAAAAACCGGACAGACTGCAACGAACTGCAAAATATGTTGTGTATTTTTGCGTACTGGTGTTCAAGAAATCTTATGGATTTAAGTATTGAAAAATGCAACATCATTTCATATCACCGGAAAAACGCACCAATCTAATCTTCGACTATGTCCTGTCTGGACGATCGCTCACTCGCGTTCAGCACATTAAGGATCTTGGCGTTATCCTGGACAGCGGACTGACATACAGACCTCACTACGATGACATTGTAGCCCGAGCTAATCGTCAATTGGGTTTTATTTTCAAAATTGCCGGCGAATTCCGTGAATCGTTATGCTGTAAATTACTGTACTGTTCCCTTGTGCGATACATTCTGTAATCATCCGCTGCTGTTTGGTGCCCTTTGCAGACCACAAGGATCGCTAGAATCGAAGCCGTTCAACGGAAGTTTCTAAGATACGCTCTTCGATCCGTAAGGTGGCGTGATTCGACGAACTTGCCACCGTACGAGGAGCGGTGCCGGTTGATTGGCATTGAACCACTAGAGTTTAGACGGATCGAAGCTACGTTTGCTGGGAAGCTGGTCACGAGTCACGAGTCGATTGTCCAGCACTGCTGTCGCAGTTAAATCTATATGCACCTGAAAGATCTCTTCGTCAACGTCTATTTTTGCTTCTAGAACCACAGACTAGCAACTATGCACTACACGAACAAATTCGATTTATCAGTCGCCGCTTCAACGAATTCTTCGGTATTTTTTACTTTAATTCATCAGTTGACGTGTTTCGTCATCGGTTACTAGACTTTTTCCGTACCGCTGACCGTAACCAATTAGTTTAATTAATATTCATTTAGACATTCATTGTCAGTTGAATTACTTTAATAAATAAACAAACAAATAAACAAATACCAAATGAAAGTATTTAACGATATAAATATTACAATATGACTCTCACAACAACCGATTTTTAATGCAATAACGCCATCAGGAATATCTCCCCTATAGAATTTCAAAACAACGTGCCTTCTTTTCTAACTATTTTCCACACGAACTGTTTACTTTCCCAGACAGAAGTCTTCATCAAATCTGGCCAAATTGTATTCTATGTATGTATGTATGTATGTATGTATGGTGGCGGCAAACTGAAATGGGTATTCCCTTTACCGGTTCCCGGCGTTGATACAGTTTGGGTAGCAAGCACCATCGGATACTCATCGAAAAAAGTAAAGTCTAACGATTTAAGTTTTCCATGTGCTTTTTTTTTCCACCGAATAAAGCGTGGATAGCGTTTTGCGGTTACAAGTTTGGTTGGAAGCAATAATGGTGGTCGGGGTTGGATGAAAAGGTATGCTGTAAAAGTTAGTGTTTTAGATCTAGACTTTTGGGGAAATTGATTTACCCAAGCTGCGGTTGAAAAAAAGGAAGCGATTCAGCGCTGAATTTACTACCGGCAATGGATGGTGTTGGGGTGCAACTTGAATGGTGGATTGTAACTGCTGTTGGTGTTTGGCTATACAACTTGTATGGTGGACTGTAATTGCTGTTGGCTCAAGGACTCGAAGTGTATTGTAATAGTGGTACAGATGGCCTTGACTCTTTTCAGTTACATTCGGCGAAGTTTTTCACGTTTTATTTTCCTAATACTCGATCAATTTGGGGGTACAAAAGTATAAAATATAAATATAAACAATTGAAGTTCTGAATATAATTAATTCAAAAAACAGTTTGTCACATACAAAAAAATGTAAACAAAAAAATGGCTCATTCGGAAGACAATCTCTGTGTTTGTGGGACAGATATCAGGATATTGATCATGTTGTTTTGGCGTGCAAGGATCATCGTGGCTTATATAATTGTACGTATAAGAAATTAAGAATAAAAAAAATTGAAAAAATAAAAAAAATAACAAAAAATAGCATTTTATTAAAAATATGATTTTGACTCCGTTACGCTTCATGTCAAATAAGCCTTATATTTATAGATTAAAAAAAGTCTCAGGATTCAGTGTCAAATAATTGTAAACAGTGCTGACAAATTTCATTCCATTTAAAAGCATAACTGACGTACAGAGTTTACGATACTGATTCTGATTAACCTTTGCATCCCCAACCTCTTTTGTGCATCAAAATTTTGGTGATGTTTTTGCCCTAATTCATTCAATTTTTGACCAATTTGTTTGAAAATATAAAAAAATATCATAGTTTCTTAGGATCAATCGATTGGTCATGCCGGTCAAATAGTTCCGGATTTATACGGCATCCCAGTGGGGTCTGTCGGGTGGCCATTTATGACATTTTTGACTTTTATGTTTGTTGTTCGTACCAACATACGTCTTTTATACCCGTATACCCGTAAGAAATCTTTTTACGATGGTTTTGAACGAATTTGGAAGCATGATGGCCACTTTGGAATTGGTTCTGGGGCTCTGACCGGCGACATATATCAGAATACTTAAAAATGTATCATGAGGCATAGCCATTAGGGTGGGACAAAATTTTATTTTCACTTCCTGCATGGTTTTTGCACGCCTCTTGGGTCCTATAATGCTTGTGCGAAATTTCAGATCAATCGGTGAAACTATATTTTAGCGCCGGCGATTTTAATTTTACATAGGATTTACTATGGGGAAATTTAACTTTACAAAGAAAAAATCCCCAAGGTGTCCCATTATTCTCTAACGATAAATCGATCCAGCTACATCATAGGAAATTTTACCAGCAAACTTTCATTGGAAGACCGCAAAGTGATCCGACGCTCGTGAAAAATGTTATTTACACAAAACTAATTGCTGTATGAACGCAAGGCTCATTGTACTTTTTGTTCCAGCATCACTGCCGTCCGCTGCTTGCTGTTGTTTGTTCGAGGCACCCCTTTGCGTGGAGGATTCGCTTAGCATGAATGAAAAGCGGGTTACTAGGGATACGTTTATTAGCCTTGCTGTTTGAGTCTTCGTCCTTCTAGGTAGAAGAAATTCAACCAAATTTCAATGAAGGTGTGATTATCAAAAAGAGGCATGTAACGCACACTTTCCACACACGACGCAACGAAGCGACTATAGATGCGAGGTATAGGTTAGGGCCTCTCATTCTCGACGTCAATAGTTCGAAGCTGGTCTGATCGGCTTTTTTTGGAACTGGTAATCTTTTTGATATTTATATTTATACTCCCAAATTCTAATTTTCGGGAAGATTTCCAGTATTTCTAAAAGATTTAGATAAGATACACAGATACAAATATGTTGGGATTTTAAATGTATTTTCATGCACATATTTGGAGCATGCAATGCAAATAGACGCAATATCTAATTGATCTTATTGTTACTTTAAATCGAATTGAATTCAAACTGTGCCTGCTTGTAAAACTCAGTCAAATTTAATTGAATATCAAATGTTAATTCGTTTGATGGAATTAGCAGCAATTTTACAAGTCTTTGAACTTTCAAAACTATTTGCTGTGTACCTGTGATACTGATTTCCGAAGAGAATAATTTAATGAACTTGCTCTGGTGCGTTGATACTTGATTGACATGCCGATTACTCAAATCGAAGACTTCTAAATTGTGAAATAGTTTAGGAGATTCCTAGATTTGTTTTGCCTTGAGTTAAAAATAATCGTTAAAAATATCGTTAATACAGATTATAGAAAAAATCTAGATTGTACGAGAGATGATTTTCACATCAAAATTTACATCACATACCATTTTAAATCAACGTCACATCATGGAATTCAATTAAACAAATTTATCAAAGAAATCAATTACATATATAATTCTGCATCTATTACCAACATCATTGGGGCTATTTTGAGCCTGTTGATGGAAAAGAATAAATAAATAAATAAACTAAAAAAATAAATTATAACGATCTTATAAAATTGGATAATATATTTTCTCATAGAAAACAATTTGAAAGCACTTAAGATTAATCTATTAGGTTGTTTTGAACTGGTTCTTTTGTCTCAAGTATATTAATAAATAAGTGATGATATGGAAATGCTAATATCATCTTCCAAACTTAGACGCACATGTTCATGATAGAATTAGAGGCGAAAGTATAGAATTGATAGTTCCCTCCCCCTTCATACGGGAGCTTGGCAGAAGAAAGGTCGTGTGATATGTGCCATCACAAATATTGCCCTCCGCTCGCTTTCAAATCGACTTCTATAAAAACATTCTTCATGCCTGCCGTATCCTTACGGGAACTATCAATTCTATACTTTCGCCTCTAATTCTATCATGAACATGTGCGTCTAAGTTTGGAAGATGATATTAGCATTTCCATATCATTGTAAATCGTTTAACTTCACGTAGAAGTAACACACACAAAATCATTAATTTAGAATAAATAAGTGATTTTTTTGAATTTTGGTTCAAAGCATATTTATTAAATCTATTTTATGACACATTCCTTCATATGAACTCAAAATATTCGTGTACAACATCAACGGTGATATTAAGAACTATTTGTACAGTAGTTCATGATTTTAAAATATAACTATTAACTATCCACATCATTACTGTTTAGATGTAAACTAAATAAATAAATCATCACTTCATAATTTAAAAAAAAATACGCGGCTGACAGAATAGTTTGTGTGAAAGTCAAAGGAATACCCTCTGAAAAATAGAAAATTAATTATCATTCAAGTCTTTGATTTGAATTATTGGCATATCAATCAAATATCAAAGAAGCAAAGCAACTTCATTAAATTATTCTCTTCTGAAATCAGTATCACAAGAATCATATCTCACTCTTTTAGAAACAGCAGCAAGCTTATCGAAAGTAAGAATATGGAAATAGGTATAGAGAATTTCCTAAAGAATACCAGTATCGAAAAAAAAATTCCCGCTCAGACCTGCTTCGAACTATTGACGTCAAGAATGAGAGGCCCCAACCCATACCTCGTATCTATAGTCGCTTCGTTGCGTTGCGTGTGGAAAGTATGCGTTACATGCCTCTTTTTGTTAATCACACCTTCATTGAAATTTGGTTGAATTTATTCTACCTAGAAGGACGAAGACTCAAACAGCAAGGCCAATAAACGTATCCCTAGTAACCCGCTTTTCATTCATGCTAAGCGAATCCTCCACGCAAAGTGGTGCCTCGTACAAACAACAGCAAGCAGCAGACGGCAGTGATGCTGGAACAAAAAGTACAATGAGCCTTGCGTTCATACAACAATTAGTTTTATGTGAATAACATTTTTCACGAGCGTCGGATCACTTTGCGGTCTTCCAATGAAAGTTTGCTGGTAAAATTTCCTATGATGTAGTTGGATCGATTTATTGTTAGAGAATAATGGGACACCTTGGGGATTTTGTCTTTGTAAAGTTAAATTTACCCATAGTAAATCCTATGGAAAATTAAAATCGCCGGCGCTAAAATATAGTTTCACCGATTGATCTGAAATTTTGCACAAGCATTGTAAGACAAAAAGGCTTCTGAAAAATATGAGGGAACGAAAATTTATTTTTTTCATATATCCATGTCCCAGGCTAATAGCCATCCATCATCGGTATTTTTTGCCGAAAGTTATATTGAAACTAATTTTAGATTTCTACTATCAATTTTGATCCATTTGATTCAAACATTCCGGGATACTTGGACAGGAACATGAATGGTTGACATTTCTTTTTACCATTAATTCTTCTATGTAAACACCGAAAAACCAAACCACAGCAGCCACAACAAGCAGAAGACAGTCAACCCTTCGAGAGCTCTTCCAGGAATTCCTCCGAAAAATACTTTCGGGAATTCCTCCGGAAGTTCCATCTAGAATTTATCCGGAAGTTCCTTCAGGAATTCTTCCGGAAGTTCCTTTAGGAATGCTTCTAGAAGTTCCTTCAGGAATTCTTCCGGAAGTTTCTTCCTTCAAGAATTCTTTTCGGAAGTTTCTACAGGAATTTTTCCAAAAGTTCCTTAAGGAATTCTTCCGGAAGTTCCATAACGAATTCTTTCCGATATTCCCTCAGGAATTCATTCGAAAGATCCTTCAGGAATTCCTCCGGAAGTTCTTGCAGGAATACCTCCGGAAGTTTCTTCTGGAATTATTTCGGAAGTTTCTTCTGGAATTATTTCGGAAGTTCCTTCAGGAATTCGTTCGGAAGTTCCTTCAGGAATTTTCCGGAGGAATTCCAGAAGGATTTTTTGGAAGAACTGCTGAACGAACTTCCAGAGGAATTCCTGCAGGAACTTCCGGAGAAATTGCTGAAGGATCTTCCGGAGGAGTCGCTCAAGGATCTTACGGAGGAATTCTTGGAGGAACTTCCGAAAGAATTCATGAAGGACCTTCGGGAGGAATTCATGAAGGAACTTCCGAAGGAATTTCTAAAGGAACTTCCGGAGTATTGCTGAAGGAACTTTCGGATTAATTGCTGTAGGAACTCCCGTAGAAATTGCTTAAGGAACTTCTGGAGCATTTCTCGAATGCACTTCCGAAAGAATTTATGAAGGGACTAACGGAGAAATTCCTGAAGGAACTTCCGAAAGAATTCATGAAGGGCCTTCCAGAGGAAATTATGAATGAATTTGCGAAGGAATTGCTGAAGGATCTTCCGGGGGAATTGCTCAAGGAACACCTGGGGGAATTGCTGGAAGAACTTCCGAGAGCATTCATGAAGGACCTTCCGGAGGATCTCATGGAGGAACTTCTGGAGGAATTGCAGAAGGAGCTTCCGGAGGTATTCCTGAAGGAACTTCCTGAATGAACTTACAGAGGAATTTCTGAAAAAACTTCCAGGGAAATTCCAGAAGGAACTTACGAAGAAAATGATGCAGGAAACTCCGCACCGCTTCTTCTGATCACCAATGGTGGTCACGCCACCACTGCTAACACAAAATTATTCATCACGCCACCGCCGATTAAATTGCTTTCGGCGCACAGGTCTACCCAGGGACCGGTTCCGGGTACCCGAAACCTAACCAATAAGGTTCAAAATTATAATAGAGGCAAACCCATGATTGTTTTTTTCTGGATATGATTTCGCTTCGGTAACAAACTTCAACTTATGAAACAAACTTCAAAACCGCTTCCTTCGAGTTCCGGATTTTCCCGGAATTGGCCAGAAGTAGAATCAAGACCTAAAAAATGTTATCCTACATTTTTGTCATAGAGAATCGTGAAGTTTGATATGTCGCATGCTATCGCCATGTTCTTTTCACAGGGATTCAAGTTTTCACAGGGTCTCCGAAATTGGTTCCAGATGTCCCGGGATGTTTGGATCAAATAAATCAAAATGGTATATAAAATATATAAAATTAGTTTCATTATAACTTTCGGCTAAAAAT
>NW_026942889.1:0-27608 GCF_024139115.2 Armigeres subalbatus | reverse complement strand
AAAACATGGTTCTTCCTTTTCTGACTCCTCTCCTGAAGCAGCTGGCTTCGAAAATGCCCTTCCTCGAGTCATTTGTATCCTTCGATGGCTAACTTAGTCAATAAGGGAACATGATTTCGATCCTGCAGTGGAACTGTCGAAGTATTCTTCCAAAATTAGATATTTTCAAATTTTTTGTTAACAAATTACAATGCGATGCTTTTGCTTTATGTGAAACTTAAATAATACCAGATGTGAACCTTTATTTTCCTGATTTCAACATAATCCGCCACGATCGGACAAATTGATATGGAGGAGTGTTTTAGAGATCAAAAAACAGCACTCTGTCTATAGAGTCGATCTTGAATACAGGAGAAGTTACACGAGTGGCTCTTCCAGCAATCCGTCTAGATCTTTTCATTTGTTCGAGCTCATTATCGTTGGACTGTACTTGGAAGGTGGTCCAAGATCCCCATGGTAGTGATCATTTGCCGAAGTCTCGATTTCCAATGGACGTAATCAATCTGTTTCTGTCGACCTCTCATATGACCTCACGAAGCACATCGATTGGGGAACATATGCGGAGGCCATCATTGATGGCCTAATGTCGATAGAAACACTACCCCCGCGAGAAGAAAACGAGTTTATATTCCAGTTTATCCTTGACAGCGCTCTTCAGACACAACGCTGGCCAGTGCTAGGAGCTTCGGTTCGTAGGAAACCATACAGTCTGTGGTGGGATGTCGAGTCTACACAACTTTATCGCAAGAAACCCGCCGCGTTTAAAGAATTTCGAAAACACGGTTCGATCGTACTTCAAAAACGGTACATCGCGCTCGAGATCCAGTTCAAGAAACTGGTCAAAGTGAAAAAAACGTGGATATTGGCGCACTTTTGTTGAAGGTTTATCGCACGAGACTTCAATGAAAACTCTGTGGACCGTCGGGAGAAGACAAGGATGATATGGATCGTCCTTTTTCGATGATTGAATTCTCACTTGATCTCCTTTCATGTAACAATTCCGCTCCAGGGATGGATATAATCAAGTTCTATTTGCTTTAAAACCTCCCAGACGTCGCGAAGAGGCGCTTATTGATCTTGTTCAACCAGTTATTGGAGTCCAACATTGTTCCGGATGATTGAAGGCAAGTGAGGGTGATACAGCCCTGCCGTCCTTCTTAGTCACACTTGGTCGACAACTAAGAAGCTTTGCCCAAATCCAAAATTTTTTATTAGTCTCTTTAGGCTATATGTGTGCATGTGAGCGTGTATGTGTGTACAAAAAATAGTGTGCCGTACGGCCGAACACCTTTACAGTCTCTTTAAAATGCTCCCACAGGTGCGGATTCGCACTGCTTCCGCCCACATGGGTCTCAATGATGCACTGTTGGTTACTATCAACCCCCCCAAAGCCAACATTCTGCGCTCCCGCTGGTGCGGATTCGCACTGCTTCCGCCCACATGGGTCTCAATGATGCACTGTTGGTTACTATCAACCCCCCCAAAGCCAACATTCTGCGCTCCCGCTGGTGCGGATTCGCACTGCTTCCGCCCACATGGGTCTCAATGATGCACTGTTGGTTACTATCAACCCCCCCAAAGCCAACATTCTGCGCTCCCGCTGGTGCGGATTCGCACTGCTACCGCCCACATGGGTCTCAATGATGCACAGTTGGTTACTATCCACCCCCCAACCCCACCCTCGTGCGCTCCCGCTGGGGCGGCTTCGCCCTGCTACCGCCCACATGGGTCTCAATGATGCACTGTTGGTTACTATCAACATCCCCAAAGCCAACATTCTGCGCTCCCGCTGGTGCGGATTCGTACTGCTACCGCCCACATGGGTCTCAATGATGCACTGTTGGTTACTATCAACCCCCCCAAAGCCAACATTTTGCGCTCTCGCAGGTGCGGTTTCGCACTGCTACCGCCCACATGGGTCTCAATGATGCACAGTTGGTTACTATCAACCCCCCCAAAGCCAACATTCTGCGCTCCCGCTGGTGCGGATTCGCACTGCTACCGCCCACATGGGTCTCAATGATGCACTGTTGGTTACTATCAACCCCCAAAGCCAACATTTTGCGCTCTCGCAGGTGCGGTTTCGCACTGCTACCGCCCACATGGGTCTCAATGATGCACAGTTGGTTACTATCAACCCCCCCAAAGCCAACATTCTGCGCTCCCGCTGGTGCGGATTCGCACTGCTACCGCCCACATGGGTCTCAATGATGCACTGTTGGTTACTATCAACCCCCCCAAAGCCAACATTCTGCGCTCCCGCTGGTGCGGATTCGCACTGCTACCGCCCACATGGGTCTCAATGATGCACTGTTGGTTACTATCAACCCCCCCAAAGCCAACATTTTGCGCTCTCGCAGGTGCGGTTTCGCACTGCTACCGCCCACATGGGTCTCAATGATGCACAGTTGGTTACTATCAACCCCCCCAAAGCCAACATTCTGCGCTCCCGCTGGTGCGGATTCGCACTGCTACCGCCCACATGGGTCTCAATGATGCACTGTTGGTTACTATCAACCCCCCCAAAGCCAACATTTTGCGCTCTCGCAGGTGCGGTTTCGCACTGCTACCGCCCACATGGGTCTCAATGATGCACAGTTGGTTACTATCAACCCCCCCAAAGCCAACATTCTGCGCTCCCGCTGGTGCGGATTCGCACTGCTACCGCCCACATGGGTCTCAATGATGCACTGTTGGTTACTATCAACCCCCCCAAAGCCAACATTTTGCGCTCTCGCAGGTGCGGTTTCGCACTGCTACCGCCCACATGGGTCTCAATGATGCACAGTTGGTTACTATCAACCCCCCCAAAGCCAACATTCTGCGCTCCCGCAGGTGCGGTTTCGCACTGCTACCGCCCACATGGGTCTCAATGATGCACAGTTGGTTACTATCAACCCCCCCCAAAGCCAACACTTTCCGCGCTCGCAGTAGCGCTTTCCCACTGCTACCGGCCACATGCGTCTCAATGCTGCACAGCTGGTCACTCTCAACCCCCAAAGCCAACATTCTGCGCTCGCAGGTGCGGTTTCGCACTGCTACCGCCCACATGGGTCTCAATGATGCACAGTTGGTTACTATCAACCCCCCCCAAAGCCAACATTCTGCGCTCCCGCTGGTGCGGATTCGCACTGCTACCGCCCACATGGGTCTCAATGATGCACTGTTGGTTACTATCAACCCCCCCCAAAGCCAACATTCTGCGCTCCCGCTGGTGCAGATTCGCTATACCAGCACCCAGACTGGTCCCAGTTTCGTATTGGAAGTATTGATTTGTTCCCCTAAAATCCCATTTTCACACCGCATGAAAAAATAGTTTATTTTGGGATACTTGGGTCATACAGCCCTGCCGTCCTTCTTAGTCACACTTGGTCGACAACTAAGAAGCTTTGCCCAAATCCAAAAATTTCTATTAGTCTCTTTAGGCTATATGTGTGCATGTGAGCGTGTATGTGTGTACAAAAAATAGTGTGCCGTACGGCCGAACACCTTTACAGTCTCTTTAAAATGCTCCCACAGGTGCGGATTCGCACTGCTTCCGCCCACATGGGTCTCAATGATGCACTGTTGGTTACTATCAACCCCCCCAAAGCCAACATTCTGCGCTCCCGCTGGTGCGGATTCGCACTGCTTCCGCCCACATGGGTCTCAATGATGCACTGTTGGTTACTATCAACCCCCCCAAAGCCAACATTCTGCGCTCCCGCTGGTGCGGATTCGCACTGCTACCGCCCACATGGGTCTCAATGATGCACAGTTGGTTACTATCAACCCCCCCAAAGCCAACATTCTGCGCTCCCGCTGGTGCGGATTCGCACTGCTACCGCCCACATGGGTCTCAATGATGCACTGTTGGTTACTATCATCCCCCAAAGCCAACATTCTGCGCTCCCGCTGGTGCGGATTCGCACTGCTACCGCCCACATGGGTCTCAATGATGCACTGTTGGTTACTATCAACCCCCCCAAAGCCAACATTTTGCGCTCTCGCAGGTGCGGTTTCGCACTGCTACCGCCCACATGGGTCTCAATGATGCACAGTTGGTTACTATCAACCCCCCCAAAGCCAACATTCTGCGCTCCCGCTGGTGCGGATTCGCACTGCTACCGCCCACATGGGTCTCAATGATGCACTGTTGGTTACTATCAACCCCCCCAAAGCCAACATTCTGCGCTCCCGCTGGTGCGGATTCGCACTGCTACCGCCCACATGGGTCTCAATGATGCACTGTTGGTTACACGCGTGCTCTCCCGAGCCAACATTTTGCGCTCTCGCAGGTGCGGTTTCGCACTGCTACCGCCCACATGGGTCTCAATGATGCACAGTTGGTTACTATCAACCCCCCCAAAGCCAACATTCTGCGCTCCCGCTGGTGCGGATTCGCACTGCTACCGCCCACATGGGTCTCAATGATGCACTGTTGGTTACTACCAACCCCCTGTAAGGCCGCAACATTCTGCGCTCCCGCTGGTGCGGATTCGCACTGCTACCGCCCACATGGGTCTCAATGATGCACAGTTGGTTACTATCAACCCCCCCAAAGCCAACATTCTGCGCTCCCGCTGGTGCGGATTCGCACTGCTACCGCCCACATGGGTCTCAATGATGCACTGTTGGTTACGATCAACTCCAAACAAAGCCAACATTCTGCGCTCCCGCTGGTGCGGATTCGCTATACCAGCACCCAGACTGGTCCCAGTTTCGTATTGGAAGAATTGATTTGTTCCCCTAAAATCCCATCTTCACACCGCATGAAAAAAATAGTTTATTTTGGGATACTTGGGTCATACAGCCCTGCCGTCCTTCTTAGTCACACTTGGTCGACAACTAAGAAGCTTTGCCCAAATCCAAAAATTTCTATTAGTCTCTTTAGGCTATATGTGTGCATGTGAGCGTGTATGTGTGTACAAAAAATGGTGAGCCGTACGGCCGAACACCTTTACAGTCTCTTTAAAATGCTCCCACAGGTGCGGATTCGCACTGCTTCCGCCCAAATGGGTCTCAATGAAGCACTGTTGGTTACTATCAACTCCCCTCAAAGCCAACATTTTGCGCTCCCGCAGGTGCGGATTCGCACTGCTTCCGCCCACATGGGTCTCAATGATGCACTGTTGGTTACTATCAACCCCCCCAAAGCCAACATTCTGCGCTCCCGCTGGTGCGGATTCGCACTGCTACCGCCCACATGGGTCTCAATGATGCACAGTTGGTTACTATCAACCCCCCCAAAGCCAACATTCTGCGCTCCCGCTGGTGCGGATTCGCACTGCTACCGCCCACATGGGTCTCAATGATGCACTGTTGGTTACTATCAACCCCCAAAGCCAACATTCTGCGCTCCCGCTGGTGCGGATTCGCACTGCTACCGCCCACATGGGTCTCAATGATGCACTGTTGGTTACTATCAACCCCCCAAAGCCAACATTTTGCGCTCTCGCAGGTGCGGTTTCGCACTGCTACCGCCCACATGGGTCTCAATGATGCACAGTTGGTTACTATCAACCCCCCCAAAGCCAACATTCTGCGCTCCCGCTGGTGCGGATTCGCACTGCTACCGCCCACATGGGTCTCAATGATGCACTGTTGGTTACTATCACCCCCCCCAAAGCCAACATTTTGCGCTCTCGCAGGTGCGGTTTCGCACTGCTACCGCCCACATGGGTCTCAATGATGCACAGTTGGTTACTATCAACCCCCCCAAAGCCAACATTCTGCGCTCCCGCTGGTGCGGATTCGCACTGCTACCGCCCACATGGGTCTCAATGATGCACTGTTGGTTACTATCAACCCCCCAAAGCCACCCGTTTGCGCTCCCGCCGGTGCGGATTCGCACTGCTACCGCCCACATGGGTCTCAATGATGCACTGTTGGTTACTGTCAACCCCCCTAAGCCTCCATTTTGCGCTCTCGCAGGTGCGGATTCGCACTGCTACCGCCCACATGGGTCTCAATGATGCACTGTTGGTTACTATCACACCCCCAAAGCCAACATTCTGCGCTCCCGCTGGTGCGGATTCGCACTGCTACCGCCCACATGGGTCTCAATGATGCACTGTTGGTTACTATCAACCCCCCCAAAGCCAACATTCTGCGCTCCCGCTGGTGCGGATTCGCACTGCTACCGCCCACATGGGTCTCAATGATGCACTGTTGGTTACTATCAACCCCCCCAAAGCCAACATTTTGCGCTCTCGCAGGTGCGGTTTCGCACTGCTACCGCCCACATGGGTCTCAATGATGCACAGTTGGTTACTATCAACCCCCCCAAAGCCAACATTCTGCGCTCCCGCTGGTGCGGATTCGCACTGCTACCGCCCACACGGGTCTCAATGATGCACTGTTGGTTACTATCAACCCCCCCAAAGCCAACATTCTGCGCTCCCGCTGGTGCGGATTCGCTATACCAGCACCCAGACTGGTCCCAGTTTCGTATTGGAAGTATTGATTTGTTCCCCTAAAATCCCATTTTCACACCGCATGAAAAAATAGTTTATTTTGGGATACTTGGGTCATACAGCCCTGCCGTCCTTCTTAGTCACACTTGGTCGACAACTAAGAAGCTTTGCCCAAATCCAAAATTTTTTATTAGTCTCTTTAGGCTATATGTGTGCATGTGAGCGTGTATGTGTGTACAAAAATAGTGTGCCGTACGGCCGAACACCTTACAGTCTCTTTAAAATGCTCCCACAGGTGCGGATTCGCACTGCTTCCGCCCACATGGGTCTCAATGATGCACTGTTGGTTACTATCAACCCCCCCAAAGCCAACATTCTGCGCTCCCGCTGGTGCGGATTCGCACTGCTTCCGCCCACATGGGTCTCAATGATGCACTGTTGGTTACTATCAACCCCCCCAAAGCCAACATTCTGCGCTCCCGCTGGTGCGGATTCGCACTGCTACCGCCCACATGGGTCTCAATGATGCACAGTTGGTTACTATCAACCCCCCCAAAGCCAACATTCTGCGCTCCCGCTGGTGCGGATTCGCACTGCTACCGCCCACATGGGTCTCAATGATGCACTGTTGGTTACTATCAACTCCCCAAAGCCAACATTCTGCGCTCCCGCTGGTGCGGATTCGCACTGCTACCGCCCACATGGGTCTCAATGATGCACTGTTGGTTACTATCAACCCCCCAAAGCCAACATTTTGCGCTCTCGCAGGTGCGGTTTCGCACTGCTACCGCCCACATGGGTCTCAATGATGCACTGTTGGTTACTATCAACCCCCGAAAGCCAACATTCTGCGCTCCCGCTGGTGCGGTTTCGCACTGCTACCGCCCACATGGGTCTCAATGATGCACTGTTGGTTACTATCACCTCACCCCAAAGCCAACATTCTGCGCTCCCGCTGGTGCGGATTCGCACTGCTACCGCCCACATGGGTCTCAATGATGCACTGTTGGTTACTATCAACCCCCCAAAGCCAACATTTTGCGCTCTCGCAGGTGCGGTTTCGCACTGCTACCGCCCACATGGGTCTCAATGATGCACTGTTGGTTACTATCAACCCCCCAAAGCCAACATTCGCTGGTGCGGATCACTGCTACCGCCCACATGTCTCAATGATGCACTGGCAACCCCTCGCAGCGCTGCAGGTGCGGTTTCGCACTGCTACCGCCCACATGGGTCTCAATGATGCACTGTTGGTTACTATCAACCCCCCAAAGCCAACATTCTGCGCTCCCGCTGGTGCGGATTCGCACTGCTACCGCCCACATGGGTCTCAATGATGCACTGTTGGTTACTATCAACCCCCCCAAAGCCAACATTCTGCGCTCCCGCTGGTGCGGATTCGCACTGCTACCGCCCACATGGGTCTCAATGATGCACTGTTGGTTACTATCAACCCCCCCAAAGCCAACATTTTGCGCTCTCGCAGGTGCGGTTTCGCACTGCTACCGCCCACATGGGTCTCAATGATGCACAGTTGGTTACTATCAACCCCCCCAAAGCCAACATTCTGCGCTCCCGCAGGTGCGGTTTCGCACTGCTACCGCCCACATGGGTCTCAATGATGCACAGTTGGTTACTATCAACCCCCCCCAAAGCCAACATTCTGCGCTCCCGCTGGTGCGGATTCGCACTGCTACCGCCCACATGGGTCTCAATGATGCACTGTTGGTTACTATCAACCCCCCCAAAGCCAACATTCTGCGCTCCCGCTGGTGCGGATTCGCTATACCGGCACACAGACTGGTCCCAGTTTAGTGTTGGGAGTATTGATTTGTTCCCTAAAATCCCATTTTCACACCGCATGAAAAATAGTTTATTTTGGGATACTTGGGTCATACAGCCCTGCCGTCCTTCTTAGTCACACTTGGTCGACAACTAAGAAGCTTTGCCCAAATCCAAAATTTTTATCAGTCTCTTTAGACTATATGTGTGCATGTGAGCGTGTATGTGTGTATAATAAATAGTGTGACGTACGGCCGAACACCTTTACAGTCTCTTTAAAATGCTCCCACAGGTGCGGATTCGCACTGCTTCCGCCCACATGGGTCGCAATGATGCACTGTTGGTTACTATCAATTCCCCCCAAAGCCAACATTCTGCGCTCCCGCTGGTGCGGATTCGCACTGCTACCGCCCACATGGGTCTCAATGATGCACTGTTGGTTACTATCACCCCCCCCCCCAAAGCCAACATTCTGCGCTCCCGCTGATGCGGATTCGCACTGCTACCGCCCACATGGGTCTCAATGATGCACTGTTGGTTACTATCAACCCCCCAAAGCCAACAATCTGCGCTCCCGCTGGGGCGGGTTCGCCCTGCAACCGCCCACATGGGTCTCAATGGTGCACTGTTGATTACAACAACCCCCCGAAAGCCAACATTCTGCGCTCCCGCTGGTGCGGATTCGCACTGCTACCGCCCACATGGGTCTCAATGATGCACTGTTGGTTACTATCAACCCCCCCAAAGCCAACATTTTGCGCTCTCGCAGGTGCGGTTTCGCACTGCTACCGCCCACATGGGTCTCAATGATGCACAGTTGGTTACTATCAACCCCCCCAAAGCCAACATTCTGCGCTCCCGCTGGTGCGGATTCGCACTGCTACCGCCCACATGGGTCTCAATGATGCACTGTTGGTTACTATCACCCCCCCCGAAGCCAACATTCTGCGCTCCCGCTGGTGCGGTTTCGCACTGCTACCGCCCACATGGGTCTCAATGATGCACAGTTGGTTACTATCAACCCCCCCAAAGCCAACATTCTGCGCTCCCGCTGGTGCGGATTCGCACTGCTACCGCCCACATGGGTCTCAATGATGCACAGTTGGTTACTATCAACCCCAAAGCCAACATTCTGCGCTCCCGCTGGTGCGGATTCGCTATACCAGCACCCAGACTGGTCCCAGTTTCGTATTGGAAGTATTGATTTGTTCCCTAAAATCCCATTTTCACACCGCATGAAAAAATAGTTTATTTTGGGATACTTGGGTCATACAGCCCTGCCGTCCTTCTTAGTCACACTTGGTCGACAACTAAGAAGCTTTGCCCAAATCCAAAATTTTTTATTAGTCTCTTTAGGCTATATGTGTGCATGTGAGCGTGTATGTGTGTACAAAAAATAGTGTGCCGTACGGCCGAACACCTTTACAGTCTCTTTAAAATGCTCCCACAGGTGCGGATTCGCACTGCTTCCGCCCACATGGGTCTCAATGATGCACTGTTGGTTACTATCAACCCCCCCAAAGCCAACATTCTGCGCTCCCGCTGGTGCGGATTCGCACTGCTTCCGCCCACATGGGTCTCAATGATGCACTGTTGGTTACTATCAACCCCCCCAAAGCCAACATTCTGCGCTCCCGCTGGTGCGGATTCGCACTGCTACCGCCCACATGGGTCTCAATGATGCACAGTTGGTTACTATCAACCCCCCCAAAGCCAACATTCTGCGCTCCCGCTGGTGCGGATTCGCACTGCTACCGCCCACATGGGTCTCAATGATGCACTGTTGGTTACTATCAACCCCCCCAAAGCCAACATTCTGCGCTCCCGCTGGTGCGGATTCGCACTGCTACCGCCCACATGGGTCTCAATGATGCACTGTTGGTTACTATCAACCCCCCCAAAGCCAACATTTTGCGCTCTCGCAGGTGCGGTTTCGCACTGCTACCGCCCACATGGGTCTCAATGATGCACAGTTGGTTACTATCAACCCCCCCAAAGCCAACATTCTGCGCTCCCGCTGGTGCGGATTCGCACTGCTACCGCCCACATGGGTCTCAATGATGCACTGTTGGTTACTATCAACCCCCCCAAAGCCAACATTTTGCGCTCTCGCAGGTGCGGTTTCGCACTGCTACCGCCCACATGGGTCTCAATGATGCACAGTTGGTAACAACTAAAGCCCCCAAAGCCAACATTCTGCGCTCTCTTTAGGTGCGGATTCGCACTGCTACCGCCCACATGGGTCTCAATGATGCACTGTTGGTTACTCCCAACCCCCCCAAAGCCGTTTTTCTGTGCTCCCACAGGTGCGGATTCGCACTGCTACCGCCCACATGGGTCTCAATGATGCACTGTTGGTTACTATCAACCCCCCCAAAGCCAACATTCTGCGCTCTCGCAGGTGCGGTTTCGCACTGCTACCGCCCACATGGGTCTCAATGATGCACTGTTGGTTACTATCAACCCCCCCAAAGCCAACATTCTGCGCTCCCGCTGGTGCGGATTCGCACTGCTACCGCCCACATGGGTCTCAATGATGCACTGTTGGTTACTATCAACCCCCCCCCAAAGCCAACATTTTGCGCTCTCGCAGGTGCGGTTTCGCACTGCTACCGCCCACATGGGTCTCAATGATGCACTGTTGGTTACTATCAACCCCCCCCAAAGCCAACATTTTGCGCTCTCGCAGGTGCGGTTTCGCACTGCTACCGCCCACATGGGTCTCAATGATGCACTGTTGGTTACTATCAACCCCCCCAAAGCCAACATTCTGCGCTCCCGCTGGTGCGGATTCGCACTGCTACCGCCCACATGGGTCTCAATGATGCACTGTTGGTTACTATCAACCCCCCCCAAAGCCAACATTCTGCGCTCCCGCTGGTGCGGATTCGCTATACCAGCACCCAGACTGGTCCCAGTTTCGTATTGGAAGTATTGATTTGTTCCCCTAAAATCCCATTTTCACACCGCATGAAAAATAGTTTATTTTGGGATACTTGGGTCATACAGCCCTGCCGTCCTGCTTAGGCACACTTGGTCGACAACTAAGAATCTTTGCCCAAAGACAATTTTTATTAGTCTCTTTAGGCTATATGTGTGGATGTGAGCGTGTATGTGTGTACAAAAAATAGTGTGCCGTACGGCCGAACACCTTTACAGTCTCTTAAAATGCCCCACAGGTGCGGATTCGCACTGCTTCCGCCCACATGGGTCTCAATGATGCACTGTTGGTTACTATCAACCCCCCAAAGCCAACATTCTGCGCTCCCGCTGGTGCGGATTCGCACTGCTACCGCCCACATGGGTCTCAATGATGCACTGTTGGTTACTATCAACCCCCGAAAGCCAACATTCTGCGCTCCCGCTGGTGCGGTTTCGCACTGCTACCGCCCACATGGGTCTCAATGATGCACTGTTGGTTACTATCAACCCCCCAAAGCCAACATTCTGCGCTCCCGCTGGTGCGGATTCGCACTGCTACCGCCCACATGGGTCTCAATGATGCACTGTTGGTTACTATCAACCCCCCCAAAGCCAACATTCTGCGCTCCCGCTGGTGCGGATTCGCACTGCTACCGCCCACATGGGTCTCAATGATGCACTGTTGGTTACTATCAACCCCCCCAAAGCCAACATTTTGCGCTCTCGCAGGTGCGGTTTCGCACTGCTACCGCCCACATGGGTCTCAATGATGCACAGTTGGTTACTATCAACCCCCCCAAAGCCAACATTCTGCGCTCCCGCTGGTGCGGATTCGCACTGCTACCGCCCACATGGGTCCCAGTTTCGTATTGGAAGTATTGATTTGTTCCCCTAAAATCCCATTTTCAAACCGCATGAAAAAATAGTTTATTTTGGGATACTTGGGTCATACAGCCCTGCCTGTCCTTCTTGATGCACTGTTGGTTACTATCAACCCCCCCAAAGCCAACATTTTGCGCTCTCGCAGGTGCGGTTTCGCACTGCTACCGCCCACATGGGTCTCAATGATGCACAGTTGGTTACTATCAACCCCCCCAAAGCCAACATTCTGCGCTCCCGCTGGTGCGGATTCGCACTGCTACCGCCCACATGGGTCTCAATGATGCACTGTTGGTTACTATCAACCCCCCCAAAGCCAACATTCTGCGCTCCCGCTGGTGCGGATTCGCACTGCTACCGCCCACATGGGTCTCAATGATGCACTGTTGGTTACTATCAACCCCCCCAAAGCCAACATTTTGCGCTCTCGCAGGTGCGGTTTCGCACTGCTACCGCCCACATGGGTCTCAATGATGCACTGTTGGTTACTATCAACCCCCCAAAGCCAACATTTTGCGCTCTCGCAGGTGCGGTTTCGCACTGCTACCGCCCACATGGGTCTCAATGATGCACTGTTGGTTACTATCAACCCCCGAAAGCCAACATTCTGCGCTCCCGCTGGTGCGGATTCGCACTGCTACCGCCCACATGGGTCTCAATGATGCACTGTTGGTTACTATCAACCCCCCCAAAGCCAACATTCTGCGCTCCCGCTGGTGCGGATTCGCTATACCAGCACCCAGACTGGTCCCAGTTTCGTATTGGAAGTATTGATTTGTTCCCCTAAAATCCTATTTTCACACCGCATGAAAAAATAATTTATTTTGGGATACTTGGGTCATACAGCCCTGCCGTCCTTCTTAGTCACACTTGGTCGACAACTAAGAAGCTTTGCCCAAATCCAATTTTTTTTATTATTCTCTTTAGGCTATATGTGTGCATGTGAGCGTGTATGTGTGTACAAAAAATAGTGTGCCGTACGGCCGAACACCTTTACAGTCTCTTTAAAATGCTCCCACAGGTGCGGATTCGCACTGCTGCAGCCCACATGGGTCTCAATGATGCACTGTTGGTTACTATCAACTCCCCCCAAAGCCAACATTTTGCGCTCCCGCAGGTGCGGATTCGCACTGCTACCGCCCACATGGGTCTCAATGATGCACTGTTGGTTACTATCAACCCCCCAAAGCCAACATTCTGCGCTCCTGCTGGTGCGGATTCGCACTGCTACCGCCCACATGGGTCTCAATGATGCACTGTTGGTTACTATCAACCCCCCAAAGCCAACATTCTGCGCTCCGCTGGTGCGGATTCGCACTGCTCCCGCCCACATGGGTCTTAATGATGCACTGTGGGTTACTATCTTCCTCCCAGAGCCAACATTTTGCGCTCCCGCTGGTGCGGTTTCGCACTGCTACCGTCCACATGGGTCTCAATGATGCACTGTTGGTTACTATCAACCCCCCAAAGCCAACATTTTGCGCTCGCAGGTGCGGTTTCGCACTGCTACCGCCCACATGGGTCTCAATGAGGCACTGTTGGTTACTATCAACCCCCCAAAGCCAACATTCTGCGCTCCTTCCGGTGCGGTTTCGCACTGCTACCGCCCACATGGGTCTCAATGATGCACTGTTGGTTACTATCAACCCCCCCAAAGCCAACATTCTGCGCTCCCGCTGGTGCGGATTCGCACTGCTACCGCCCACATGGGTCTCAATGATGCACTGTTGGTTACTATCAACCCCCCAAAGCCAACATTCTGCGCTCCCGCTGGTGCGGTTTCGCACTGCTACCGCCCACATGGGTCTCAATGATGCACTGTTGGTTACTATCAACCCCCCAAAGCCAACATTTTGCGCTCCCGCAGGTGCGGTTTCGCACTGCTACCGCCCACATGGGTCTCAATGATGCACTGTTGGTTACTATCAACCCCCCAAAGCCAACATTTTGCGCTCTCGCAGGTGCGGTTTCGCACTGCTACCGCCCACATGGGTCTCAATGATGCACAGTTGGTTACTATCAACCCCCCCAAAGCCAACATTCTGCGCTCCCGCTGGTGCGGATTCGCACTGCTACCGCCCACATGGGTCTCAATGATGCACTGTTGGTTACTATCAACCCCCCCAAAGCCAACATTCTGCGCTCCCGCTGGTGCGGATTCGCTATACCAGCACCCAGACTGGTCCCAGTTTCGTATTGGAAGTATTGATTTGTTCCCCTAAAATCCCATTTTCACACCGCATGAAAAATAATTTATTTTGGGATACTTGGGTCATACAGCCCTGCCGTCCTTCTTAGTCACACTTGGTCGACAACTAAGAAGCTTTGCCCAAATCCAAAATTTTTATTAGTCTCTTTAGGCTATATGTGTGCATGTGAGCGTGTATGTGTGTACAAAAATAGTGTGCCGTACGGCCGAACACCTTACAGTCTCTTTAAAATGCTCCCACAGGTGCGGATTCGCACTGCTTCCGCCCACATGGGTCTCAATGATGCACTGTTGGTTACTATCAACCCCCCCAAAGCCAACATTCTGCGCTCCCGCTGGTGCGGATTCGCACTGCTACCGCCCACATGGGTCTCAATGATGCACTGTTGGTTACTATCAACCCCCCCAAAGCCAACATTCTGCGCTCCCGCTGGTGCGGATTCGCACTGCTACCGCCCACATGGGTCTCAATGATGCACAGTTGGTTACTATCAACCCCCCCAAAGCCAACATTCTGCGCTCCCGCTGGTGCGGATTCGCACTGCTACCGCCCACATGGGTCTCAATGATGCACTGTTGGTTACTATCAACCCCCCCAAAGCCAACATTCTGCGCTCCCGCTGGTGCGGATTCGCACTGCTACCGCCCACATGGGTCTCAATGATGCACTGTTGGTTACTATCAACCCCCCCCCAAAGCCAACATTTTGCACTCTCGCAGGTGCGGTTTCGCACTGCTACCGCCCACATGGGTCTCAATGATGCACTGTTGGTTACTATCAACCCCCCCAAAGCCAACATTCTGCGCTCCAGCTGGTGCGGATTCGCACTGCTACCGCCCACATGGGTCTCAATGATGCACTGTTGGTTACTATCAACTCCCCAAAGCCAACATTTTGCGCTCTCGCAGGTGCGGTTTCGCACTGCTACCGCCCACATGGGTCTCAATGATGCACTGTTGGTTACTATCAACCTCCCAAAGCCAACATTCTGCGCTCCCGCTGGTGCGGATTCGCACTGCTACCGCCCACATGGGTCTCAATGATGCACTGTTGGTTACTATCAACTCCCCAAAGCCAACATTCTGCGCTCCCGCTGGTGCGGATTCGCACTGCTACCGCCCACATGGGTCTCAATGATGCACTGTTGGTTACTATCAACTCCCCAAAGCCAACATTTTGCGCTCTCGCAGGTGCGGTTTCGCACTGCTACCGCCCACATGGGTCTCAATGATGCACAGTTGGTTACTATCAACCCCCCCAAAGCCAACATTCTGCGCTCCCGCTGGTGCGGATTCGCACTGCTACCGCCCACATGGGTCTCAATGATGCACTGTTGGTTACTATCAACCCCCCAAAGCCAACATTTTGCGCTCTCGCAGGTGCGGTTTCGCACTGCTACCGCCCACATGGGTCTCAATGATGCCCTCTTGGTTACTATCAACCCCCCCAAAGCCAACATTTTGCGCTCCCGCAGGTGCGGTTTCGCACTGCTACCGCCCACATGGGTCTCAATGATGCACTGTTGGTTACTATCAACCCCCCAAAGCCAACATTTTGCGCTCTCGCAGGTGCGGTTTCGCACTGCTACCGCCCACATGGGTCTCAATGATGCACTGTTGGTTACTATCAACCCCCCAAAGCCAACATTCTGCGCTCCCGCTGGTGCGGATTCGCACTGCTACCGCCCACATGGGTCTCAATGATGCACTGTTGGTTACTATCAACCCCCCCAAAGCCAACATTCTGCGCTCCCGCTGGTGCGGATTCGCTATACCAGCACCCAGACTGGTCCCAGTTTCGTATTGGAAGTATTGATTTGTTCCCTAAAATCCTATTTTCACACCGCATGAAAAAATAATTTATTTTGGGATACTTGGGTCATACAGCCCTGCCGTCCTTCTTAGTCACACTTGGTCGACAACTAAGAAGCTTTGCCCAAATCCAAAAATTTCTATTAGTCTCTTTAGGCTATATGTGTGCATGTGAGCGTGTATGTGTGTACAAAAAATAGTGTGCCGTACGGCCGAACACCTTTACAGTCTCTTTAAAATGCTCCCACAGGTGCGGATTCGCACTGCTTCCGCCCACATGGGTCTCAATGATGCACTGTTGGTTACTATCAACCCCCCCAAAGCCAACATTCTGCGCTCCCGCTGGTGCGGATTCGCACTGCTACCGCCCACATGGGTCTCAATGATGCACTGTTGGTTACTATCAACCCCCCCAAAGCCAACATTTTGCGCTCTCGCAGGTGCGGTTTCGCACTGCTACCGCCCACATGGGTCTCAATGATGCAGTGTTGGTTACTATCAACCCCCCCAAAGCCAACATTTTGCGCTCCCGCTGGTGCGGTTTCGCACTGCTACCGCCCACATGGGTCTCAATGATGCACTGTTGGTTACTATCAACCCCCCCAAAGCCAACATTTTGCGCTCCCGCTGGTGCGGTTTCGCACTGCTACCGCCCACATGGGTCTCAATGATGCACTGTTGGTTACTATCAACCCCCCCAAAGCCAACATTTTGCGCTCTCGCAGGTGCGGGTTCGCACTGCTACCGCCCACATGGGTCTCAATGATGCACTGTTGGTTACTATCGACCCCCAAAGCCATCATTCTGCGCTCCCTCTGGCGAGGATTCGCACTGCTTCCGCCCACATGGGTCTCAATGATGCACTGTTGGTTACTATCAACCCCCCCAAAGCCAACATTCTGCGCTCCCGCTGGTGCGGATTCGCACTGCTACCGCCCACATGGGTCTCAATGATGCACTGTTGGTTACTATCAACCCCCCCAAAGCCAACATTTTGCGCTCTCGCAGGTGCGGTTTCGCACTGCTACCGCCCACATGGGTCTCAATGATGCAGTGTTGGTTACTATCAACCCCCCCAAAGCCAACATTTTGCGCTCTCGCAGGTGCGGTTTCGCACTGCTACCGCCCACATGGGTCTCAATGATGCAGTGTTGGTTACTATCATCCCCCAAAGCCAACATTTTGCGCTCTCGCAGGTGCGGTTTCGCACTGCTACCGCCCACATGGGTCTCAATGATGCACTGTTGGTTACTATCAACCCCCCCAAAGCCAACATTCTGCGCTCCCGCTGGTGCGGATTCGCACTGCTACCGCCCACATGGGTCTCAATGATGCACTGTTGGTTACTATCAACCCCCCCAAAGCCAACATTCTGCGCTCCCGCTGGTGCGGATTCGCTATACCAGCACCCAGACTGGTCCCAGTTTCGTATTGGAAGTATTGATTTGTTCCCCTAAAATCCTATTTTCACACCGCATGAAAAAATAATTTATTTTGGGATACTTGGGTCATACAGCCCTGCCGTCCTTCTTAGTCACACTTGGTCGACAACTAAGAAGCTTTGCCCAAATCCAAAAATTTCTATTAGTCTCTTTAGGCTATATGTGTGCATGTGAGCGTGTATGTGTGTACAAAAAATAGTGTGCCGTACGGCCGAACACCTTTACAGTCTCTTTAAAATGCCCCACCCCCTTCCCCCTCCCATGGCTGTCACCAGGATTCGAACCTAGAGCATGAACAAAACCGTCAGAGAGATGCGTTGACGCTATACACTCCTCTATGGTTACTGTATGAAATGTTTTTGTTATTGAATCAAGCCTCTCCTGACTGAAACCACACGAAAGGAATATGAGAGTGAGTGCGAAGAAAATGACTTTTTTGTAGCCTTTCGCTTTTGTGTTCGTGATATGTGTGGATGTGTCAAGGGGTTTAATTGTCACTGAAAAATGCAAGAAACAAGCAACAAAGGAGAATAGCGATAACTCTTTGCTTTCATATGCAGATAATAGAGACAATCTTGTGGTCCATTTTATCTTCAGCTAATATGGTGGTAGTGTTGCGATAGATTGTATGTTTCGGAAGTAAAACACAATTCCTCGAGTAGCACATATGTTCCAAGTCAGGTGTCGCAACTTATACACTGAGCATACTGGTCGTAAGTATTTCATACGACCAAACTTATGAGAATGTTTCATAAGAATTGAACTATGAAAATATTAAGATCATATTTCGGTCAAATCAATCGTATATCCAACAAGACGTTTCCCTGAAGCGTCGGTGGGCGTGTGGTGTGATCTCACGCCTCCTAATCACGACATCCACGGTTTGAAACCAGTTTACACTTTTTTAAACGAACATAAAATTTTCATAAGATTGTCGTATAAAATGCATTCCATTAGTGAATCGTATGAAAATCAAAACATTTTCTTGTGGCGAAATTTCAAAAGAGAATCGTATGATCGTCTTACGACCAGTATCCTGAGTGTACCTATATATCTGAATTTGGTCACAATCACCAGATTTGATAGAAATCATCAAAATTTTAAACGGGCTGATAAACCTCTGGTTACGCGTGTAGACCCTAACACCGCAGACAAACAAACGTAAAACTGATAGAATTCCCATCTTCCATGCTCTGAACGGTTGTTTTAACCCTTAAATGTGCAATGTTGTTTTAAAACAACAAATATTAAATGATCAAGGAAATGATCCAATTAAGTAAAGCATTCCAATAAAACAGCGATAATCTTGCACTATATCGGTTGTGTTGTGTCTAGACATTCGTGTATATATTGGTAAATGATTCATTGTGCTCAATGTTTTACTTGCCAGAAAACGCAATGAATCATTGTATTTGGGGGTGCGGGACGCAAAGTCTGTCAGAATAAAAACTGAATAGAGTTTATTATCAGTAAACAGATGAAACATTGAAATCGTTACATCAAATGCAATTCAGAAACCAAAAAACCCCACCCCTTGACCAATTATCTGGCTACACCACTGATTCTGGCAACTTGTATTGTCATAACGGTGCTGGTCAAGTCCTTATAGTCAGTTGGGAAAGGAGAGGAATGCTAGTATGTAGTAATTGTTGCGAACCAAAAACAAAAAGTTGCGAGATTTTATACAAAACGCTTAATACAAAGGCGTTTTGTATAAAATCTCGCATGCAAACCACTCCGAGAATGTTATATTTGTTATGCCAGCTCATTGCATAAGTGCGATTTATTTGGTTTCGATCAATACATCTAAACGATTCTCCTTCCTATGATAATTATCAGATTCATATAATATAAAACGAAGATAATGGTAGTCTTTTATCACTACTCATCTCTCATCTGGTATATAGTCCAGATGGCAAGCGCGTCAGTCGAATAGCACAAGGGCTTGGTGGAGAGTTCAATTATCTTTTTAGGCCGATTTTTTTGCAAGAAAATAAGGTTGGCGGAGTAAATCAGGAAGCGATGTATGAAAATACAGATCCAAGCAAGTTGTGACATAAAAAAAAACTCGCGTAGATTTAAACTTAGTCTATTTTTCGTGTCTTTTGTCTTTTGCTTGTGCGCGATATATTTGGCCGAACACCTTCATAATCGTAGAACTTTATGTGAGTGAATGTTTGTGTCTACACGCATTTACATGAAGTAACATAAACCAAAAGGAAAGGTGTTCACCACCCTAGCAACGATTCCGATACGATGCAAGGTTTGCAGAAATCGCTCTCAATAGATAAGATAGATAACGAACAACAAAAGATATCTCACTTACAAGATAAAGATTGTCGCTGTCGTCTCTGTCCGGAACATCTTTTGCTGGCGTAGGGTGCTAAATGTCAATGAAGAAAAGTTACATACGATTGGACAGTTTGGTACCCAACATGTTTCGGACAGCAGAACAAAGGTAACCGAAGCGACAATCTTTATCTTGTAACTAAAATATCTTTTCGAACAACGATAAAGGAGCCTTTTCGCATCATAACAAGCAATGAAATCAAAACTATCGCACTTGTATACAAGTTGAAAAAAAAAACCTGATTCGGATAGGCGCCCCCACCGAAGGGTTTGATAAAACGCGTTGTTCTCGCTCATTTTATGTTGGGGACCATATTTTTTCGCAGAGCTATGTACAAGTTGAAATGCATCATCAAAACCGGAGACCCCCAAATTGGGGCTTATTAAAAGAAATTTATCATGGGTTGTACTGCCCATGATCGCATATTTGTAACAATCGACAAAAGTAGGCATGGGAGAAATGGAACGATGAAGTTTGTGATATGCATTAGTATAGAAATCTAACTCATTTACAAAAAAATCTCAAAATTGCACAAACACTTTTTGCAGTAAAAATAATCGGCAGGTATATCTGCATCACTTAATATTTGAGTGCAAATCAATTGTTCTGATTTTTGTTCAAGGAACATGGCATATCGGTGAAATAATTTTCCAGTGTTACAATCATGCGGTCACTATGCTCGATGTTACAAAACAACTTGGTAGTTTTTTCAAGATTTTTAGAACAATCTTTCAGATTTCACCAACTTAGATGAAAGATCTAACAATTTGAAGACGATTCATGAGCCTAACTCAAAATCGCAAAAATGCAATTGTTACAAATATGCGATCATGGGCAGTGTAGCCCCAGAATCATTTCATTATCGTAACAGCTGCCGTCTCTCACGGTCACGGTATGCTATCTATTGAGAAGAGTGTAGGGAGACTGGGTAGACTTGATCCCCTTTTCTGATTTCCGATGTATCACAGCCAAAAATAAATAAACATACGCGATTTCCACACAGACTCTCTAAGAAATATAGTATTTAACTTTACTGATGTATGACAGTCCTTAAATTATTGTTGTTATTGACACACAATCGATTTTTTAGAGTGCTGTCAAAAATCCACTTTTAAAATATTCGGGGGAAATTGATCCCTCTCCAAGAACTTGCTTTGATGAAATTAGAAAGGTGCTCTCAGATTTTTTAAATATTTTTCCTTCAAAACACGCGCAATTTTCGAATTGCTGTGCGTATACATGAACGATTTTTGTTATTGAATTCGACAGCACATGCAATTTTTAAATTTGGGGAGACTTGATCCCCTTTCTATGATATCTACGCAATAAATAATTTTTCCTGCCAACTCTTCATCAAATCTGTCAAATCTACAAAAAATTAGAAACCTGAAAACAGATTTATATTTTTTTGAATTTTTTCGCCAAATTTTTGTATGGGTGACTCATGGAGGATCAAGTGTCCCCATATTGAGGCAATAACTTCAAATCCAAATATCCTAAAACTTTGATGGAATGTTGACATTTTCATCAGTACAAATCATTAAGCACATTTATGGCTTTGTGCTGTAAAAATCGAAAGCATTTGGTCATTGTTATGAAAAGTTATTCAAATTTTACGTGGCCAATAAAAAATCTTTTGGAAGGTCAAAACATACAAACCGCCCTGCAGAATAAATAAGGTTGTCAATCCAAAAAATAACTCACCGCATAAAGGTCATTTGTCTAGAGGATCTATACTAAAAAAGACGCTGGAACAAAACTACTTTAGTTCTCGATAAAACAGGGGGTGATCAAGTCTCCCCGGGGATCAAGTCTACCCACCTTCCCCTATACAGGCATGATAAGTGATTTTCTCATTCTTCTTTGGATTCAAACCATGGTAGGATGCAAACATACGAAAACATACCGCATAGGTAGTTCTTCAAGGCAACAAGGCTTCGGCGGCGGCATGGCGCAGCGGCGCACAGGTCTTCAGCATGCACCATACGGTATCACCGTACAATCATACGGAACACACCATACTGCTACACCACTGAAATAAGAACTAGCCTTACTAATCTTCTTTCACTTTCACTTTTTGAAATCCTGATTCAGGATTTCAATAACACTTTCTTCTCATTCCTTTACTCCGCTGCAAAACGAAGTGCTTCAATAAGCCCCAATTCACCGAAAAAAAAGCCCACCACACGACCGCAACTACCGTCACTTGCGCGATAAATTTAATTGAACACTACTGAAGAAGAAAAAACAGTCAATACTCAGCTAATGTAACTGTTATTTCTGTTTTTTCTTCAAAACTATCACGAAATAGTTACAAACAACGCGAACCGCACGCCCGACCGACGACCGTGTTGACAAGACTTAAACTGTTCCATTCGATTTACCGGCCGTGGAGGGCAACACGAACCGCACGAAGACTCTGAGCGGGTGGTTAGTTTGCACGCTTAAGTTAATCAACACAGTTTTGTATACACATAACGCGCATTTCATGAGATAAAATTATTATGTGAGTGGTAAATTAACCAACAATGGATCTCTTAGCACCTGCATTTCACTATTGCTACTATTGTGGTGTCAAATTGTTGATTCATTGTTATTATGGTTCCAGTTGAAATTAGAATTGACCAATCAATAAGCAAAAACCGCCGATATGAAGTGAACAGATCGTGCCACCGTAGACATGTTCTATCAAAAGCACATGAATAGAAATGTGCGTATACAGTGCCGCCGTTGTTTTGATGCGGTGAGTGCTAAATGAGATACCTTGATTGATCCATTTCGATCTCGCAAAAACTGATTTTATTCGCATTCAACTTATAGCGCATCATTGCGCATGTAGTACATATTAGTGCTGTCCAATGAGCAGCTCGAAGTAGCTCGAAGTTGTTCCCGTCCTGCTCGTTCCTTTTTGTCAACAAATGGGCATGAGCAGGACAGGGAGAAACTTCGAGCTACTTCAAGCTCTCGATGAACAGCACTATTGTTTGCAACCAGATGCGCTATACAGCGCACCAGATGCGCAGTAATAAACCTTGCGACTAATAGGAGAAACATTGATTTTCGCGAGTTCAAAAATTCGGTTTTGAATATCTCGCAGAACAATTTTCAAATTCAATTGAACGTTGGAATTGCTTAGAACATTTTTACATGAACGATGTTTGGCAATGAAGTCACCAATAAGGGTTGCTGACGTTTAATAACCTTTCTCTTTCAAGTGCATAGAAATAATAGGATTTGTTTTCACCGGGAAACGTTTCCCGATGAAAACAAATCCTTTCTTTCCCATGCGCTTGGAACAGAAAGATGATTAAACGTCAGCAACCTCTATTACGAAAATTTTTGATTTGTTGCAAGTGAGAATTTGAAGATCAGCTTTTAAAATTTTGTTGCTGCTCATTGCATTGAAAAGGAAAATAGGCAACGATGGAGGAAAATTGCCCAAAGTTTGTTTCTACAGAAACAGGTTTAAAAACTTTGAAACGAATTGAATAATGCATGTTTGATTCGTCTATTAAAAATGTCAATCGTTAAATGATTCCAGCAAAATACAGCAGTTACCCTTTCTGGCAATCTGAAATGAAACCTTGGTCCCCGAAGGTTACACAAAAAAGCTAAAAACTCGACAGCGCAGATACCACAATTGGCAGAATTTTTTGCTTCGTCGCATGAATCAAATCTCTTAGGCTAGAGGTAGACCCCTTTTGCTTTATTTTATTATGAGTAATCGAACTGATTTCTCAATTCAATATGAGGAGAATTATTGAGAGGAAATGGACGAGACCTTCTGAAGGTTTTTCCCAGAACGGTGTCCTTGCAGGCAGAGTGTATGTAATTAAGAGTGGCGATACTGTCAGAATTGGAACCAAATTCATCTGTCATTCCCGTGGACCAAGGACCGTGGATTCGGCATCGTAGCGCTGCAGGAAGTTTGTTGGAAGGGATCAATGGTGCGAACGTTTAGAGGTAATCATACCATCTACCAGAGCTGCGTCAACACACACGAGCTGGGAACAGCTTTCATAGTGATGGGCGACATGCAAAGGCGCGTGATCGGGTGGTATCCGATCAACGAGAGAATGTGCAGGTTGAGGATCAAAGGCCGGTTCTTCAACTTCAGCATAATCAACGTCCATAGCCCACACTCCGGAAGCACTGATGATGATAAGGACGCATTCTACGCGCAGCTGGAACGTGAGCAGGGTTGGTCATTTCTCACACTTCGTCTTGAAATGTGTAGAGAATTTACAAATAAATAGAAGTGTATTGATTCACACTCGAGAGCGTTCACACGTACGTGTGATTGAAGCCAAGAGAAACATGATCGATAAAGAGTGAGAACATTTTCGGTCGCGTGTGTTTTGATATTGTGTACAAAATGGCCTATGTTTAGGCGCTCACAGCATCGTATTTACATGGAAGATTTAGAATATAGCCTAAATGTTTGCATTTTGGTAAACAGCAAATTACCATTTTCCTGTACTCTTTACACTTGTGGACTTGTGCGACGAAGAGTGGATACTACGCACGCTCCTTCATACAAAGATAAAGTGTATTTCTGCACAATACACTCGGATAACAGATCGAGAAAAGAGAAGTTTTTACACATTCTCTTGAATACTCCTCAGAGCGAACCAACCCTGAACGTGAGTACGATAGCTGCCCAAGCCACGACGTCAAGATCATCATAGGAGATTTGAACGCTCAGGTTGGCCAAGAGGAGGAGTTTAGACCGACTATTGGGAAGTTCAGCGCATGGTTAAACTGCGCCCAAAACTATCCGTCATCAACAATGTTCGGTACCGACGACCGCCGCGGTACGACCTAGAGCGACTTAAGCAACCTGATGTCGCCACTGCATACGCGCAGCATCTCGAGGCGGCGTTGCCGGAAGCTCGAGCTCGCCGTGAGCTCGATGGGGCCCCTCTTGAGGACTGCTGGAATACAGTTAAAGCAGCCATTAACGACGCAGCGGAGAACAGCGTCGGGTATATGGGACGAAGTCGAAGGAACGATTGGTTCGACGAAGAGTGCCGACAGATTCTGAAGGAGAAGGACGCAGCGCGGGCGGTCGCGCTGCAGCAAGGTACCCGGCAGAACGTGGAACGTTATAGACGGAAGCGGAGACAGCAGACCCGCCTTTTTCAGGAGAAGAAACGCCGCCTGGAAGAAGCGGAGTGCGAGGAGATGGAATAGCTGTGCCGTTCTCAAGAAACACGGAAGTTCTACCAGAAGTGAAAGTTAAGGCAGCGAAGGAGATGACTACGTCAGTTCAGCGGACGATGGAAGTCAACCAGCTCCCACCTTGAGGGAAGTTAAGGATGCCATCCAATAGCTTAAGACCAATAAAGCAGCTGGTAAGGATGGTATCGGAGCTGAGCTCATCAAGATGGGCCCGAAAAAGCTAGCCACTTGCCTGCACAGATTGATAGTCAGAATCTGGAAACCGAACAGCTACCGGAGGAGTGGAAGGAGGTTATATGCCCCATCTACAAGAAAGGCGACAAGCTGGAGTGTGAGAACTTTCGAGCGATCACCATCCTTAATGCCGCCTACAAAGTGATATCCTAGATCATTTTCCGTCGTCTGTCACCATTAGTGAATAAATTCGTGGGAAGTTATCAAGCCGGCTTCGTTGACGGCCGCTCGACAACGGACCAGATCTTTACTGTACGGCAAATCCTTCAAAAATGCCGTGAATACCAGGTCCCAACGCATCATCTGTTTGTTGATTTCAAGGGGGCATCCCAAGTAACATTTCAAGTTTTATTCCGCTCTAGGAAAGGTTTTCAAGATCAATTTATAAGATCTAACAATAAAGCCGAATAATACACGGCAACCTTCGGATGACCTCTATAAGAGTAAGATATTGCCAAGTGGCCCTCTCCAGATAACCACTATAAACCTATCATAAGAGCATTTAGAAACCTTTTTTAAACCACCCACAAAAAAGGGAATTTGGCTGCGGCAGCTGTCAAAATGTTGCTTTGAAAAAAGAGAATCAAAACTTTGCAGAAAAATAATAACAAAATGGATTTTTGATGGAACTTATGATGATGACAACAAAATAATATTTGCTTTCAGGTTTGTTTTTCGATTTACTGCCATTGAAAATAAGGTGCGCGTCCGATTTCATGGTCAAAGCTGGTGAAAAAATAAGGTTGAACACCACGCGCCGGCGGGGCCCTCCTTAGCCGTGCGGTAAGACGCGCGGCTATAAAGCAAGACCATGCTGAGGGTGGCTGGGTTCGATTCCCGGTGCCGGTCTAGACAATTTTCGGATTGGAAATTGTCTCGACTTCCCTGGGCATAAAAGTATCATCGTGTTAGCCTCATGATATACGAATGCAAAAATGGTAACTTGGCTTAGAAACCTCGCAGTTAATAACTGTGGAAGTGCTTAATGAACACTAAGCTGCGAGGCGGCAATGTCCCAGTGGGGGATGTAATGCCAACGAAGAAGAAGAGAAGACCACGCGCCGGCAATATAACGTACCTCAGGGAAATAAATTCAAAATATTTATTACCACAATATCTAAGATGTCTGCGAAATTGATTAGTACTTTTACTGAAATTATTAGTAAATAAAATTTGTTGTCAGAAAAGGCATGATACGCGGTGAAAATTACGTGTAATCATAAATTTCAGTGATATTTTTCACTGACTTCGAAATGCATTTCCATTTTCAATATGGCCATCATGGAATTTGATCAGAAAATTTTCGCTTTTTTTAAACACCGTCATAAACTCTTCGCAATGCAAATATTCTTATGGGGTAATTCATTTGACCACATTATGACCAAAAATTGGAGCTTTATCCGAGCGTTAAGAATTGAATTTATTACGCTCTTTATCACAACCATAGATCTGTTCATATGGTCAACGGGCATTTGACGTTTGAAGCTTTTTTCAACAGATTTTTGAGAGGTTTATTGATAGCGATAAGAGCGCCAATAAAACTGAGCATTTAGCTTGGTGATTGCTGTCATAAGTCTACAATAAGAATTAGATAAATCCAAGAAGCATGGAAATTGTTACTTGGGATAAGACAGTATAGACCGCGTAGAGCGATGGAAGATTATGGACGAGAACAGCTTCCTTGGGAAGCTTACCAAACTGATCAAAGCAACGGTGGATGGTGTGCAAAACTGTGTGAAGATTTCGGGTGAACACTCCAGTTCGTTC
Organism: Armigeres subalbatus; assembly: GCF_024139115.2. Classification (NCBI taxonomy): domain Eukaryota; kingdom Metazoa; phylum Arthropoda; class Insecta; order Diptera; family Culicidae; genus Armigeres; species Armigeres subalbatus. The sequence continues at coordinate 635 of NW_026942889.1, read as the reverse complement.
GAATCGCGCCGGGGACTAAGACAAGGTCATGCGGAGAGCCGGGTGTAACAATTTTCAACAGTGGCGGCGAAGAATGAACCATGAGCTCGCTCAACTCTACGGCGAACCCAGTATCCAGAAGGTAGCTAAAGCCGGAAGGGTACGATGGGCAGGACATGTTGCAAGAATGCCGGACAGCAACCCTGCAAAGATGGTGTTCGCTTCCGATCCGCCAGGTACGAGACGGCGTGGAGCGCAGCGAGCGAGATGGGCAGACCAGGTGCAGAACGACTTGGCGAGCGTGGGGCGTATCCGAGGATGGAGAGATGCGGCCTCGAACCGTGCATTGTGGCGTCAAATTGTTGATTCAGTGTTATCTGTTTAGATGTTAACTAAATAAATGAATGAACACTCCCCCTGCAACGCTACGATGCCGAATCTGCTGTCTTTCTGCACATCGACGAGGATCCGTGTGCTCGAACATGCAATTCCACGAACCGAACTTTCAGTTCCAAGTTTCACTGAAATTCGTAGTTTTTAAATATGCGCCCTCATAACCACCTTGTTGTACCAGCGCCCCCTTTAAAAATAGGCGACTAAGTAGCTCATATTTTACGACGACAAGGCTGAATCGATGAGATTCTGGTAGATGCGAT
>NW_026942888.1:0-13338 GCF_024139115.2 Armigeres subalbatus | reverse complement strand
GGACAGGATTTTGCGTCGAATGCAACTTGTTGCGAGCAAATCGGTTGAGGATAAGTGCCCGAAAAATGAGTAACATTTTTTGAGTAGTTTTGCGCACACAAACACACACACACACAGACATCACCTCAATTCGTCGAATTGAGTCGATTGGTATATAACACTATGGGTCTCCGGGCCTTCTATAAAAAGTTTGTTTTTGGAGCGATCATATAGCCTTTACCGTATACTTAGTATACGAGAAAGGCAAAAATATGACCGCAACGAGACTCGAACCTAGAACTCCAACGAAAATAGCACTATGTGTTGCGCTTATTGGAGATAGGTTATTTGTTCCATAAAGGCTACTCTTGATTGCATTTGGGAAGGTAAGAAAAGGATAAAAGAAGTGAGAAAACGAGCAAATCAACTTTTCGCAGCACTTCCAGTGAGGGAAAAATAGTTAACTCTCATCAGGCCGTTTTTCTCTCTCGCAAAATGATTTCTCGGTGAAAATCAGAAAATCAGCAGCTCGTGAGAGTGAGTGAGCATTACGATCCCTGGACTAGATTTTAATCCAGCAAACGCGTTAAATAGCAGCATTCTGGAGCATTAATTTTTATCATTCCAAGTCGAACTTGCAAGTGAAGTCTAATCATTTGATTGACACGTATAAGTAGGTATTTCTTGTCGAAGGACTTGTTGGATGAACAGCTCATTTTGCCATACCACCGAAAACTTCAGTTCGAAAAATATCTTTGGGCCAAATGGGTCATATGATCAAATATGTCGTGTGCTCAAACGGGTGATTTGGCCAAATAAATTGTTTGGCTGAACAAATTTTATTATCAAGACCAAACAAACGACCAAATAGGTCGTTTGACATTACAGATTAGGATGAACACTAGGGTGTACAATCCCAAAATTGGACAAAGTTGAGGGCTCAACCTTCAAAAAAAAAAAAATGTCCACGACAACTCTGGGAAATTACGTATTTTATGAAAAAAGTGCATGTTTTATAGGTAACATGGAAAAAAAATAGCAGTTCTAAAAAAACGATGGAACCCAACCATTTTATGTTTTGTACATTTAGCTTGGGATCTTAACTTGCTTTAACCCTTAAATGCGCAATGTTGTTTTAAAACAACAAACCGAAAATACCTTTAATGTTAATGATTTTAATGGTTGTTTACGTTAAACATATTTTCGGCGATTTCTAAAAAAATCGCCTTGCGCCTTTAAGGGTTAAATGCCCTGAAATAATTAATCTTTCTATATGTTTCTTTTATAAACGCATCCAAAATGGGTATCCATAACAATGCCTTTGAAACTAACGACCATTTCGATTAAAATAGCAACCTTCTATCTCTATCCATTTAAAAGTTATTTACGATTTACTGCAGATTGAAGAAAGACGTTTTGAAATCCCGGAACATAATACCTGTTTTTACAGTTCATGTTTCACTTAAATAGTACATAGTACATAACTCTAGGTAAATAGTACATAACTTTTGATAGAAAAAAAAACATACACCTGAGACTTTTGGACGCAATACACAATATAAGTTAAGCTTTTCATCGATGTATTAATATTAAAAATTGGTGGTTGCAAACCTGGTGGAAAAATAGTTTTCAAAAAGAAATCCAAATTGGCGGCCAAATTCAATAGGGCTGATTCTATTTTCACTATTGCAAATTGAGGATACACTCTTCTTCTTTCCAACGATATGCTGATCATCGATATGCTACGATCAGTTGAGAAATGCTGGAGCTATGATAGTTTTGGTGAGTCAAGAATTGACAAAAATCGAGGGGTCCATTAAAATGATTTCGTGTATAACTAACGAGGGGTTCATCTTTCTGAAGAATTTAACTATGATCCTTAATACACTCGCCGAAAGCTTTCCAAAGAATATAAATTTAGGCATTTTCAAGAACCTCGTGTAAATAGTGGCTCAGCGAGAATTACTCAAATACGGTCGGACAGCGTAGCGTGATTTTGAGTAGAGAATTCTTTTATTGATATATTTCCATAATTTACTTCTCGAAGTGCATGAATTGTTTGTCGGAGACAAAATTGGATTAATGAATCTGATTATTAGATACTGTAAGCGTATTTTGATGACGAGTGTGGTTTATATGACTTGTTGTTCCGATTCTTAGGTTCAAGTCTGAGCTTGTAGCTAATGGCATAGCGCCTCTGGGATCTGTCGTAGTATACGAATTTATACTACGTACATTTATTAGCTTTAGCAGAGAGAACAAAGTTAAGGGATTAACTAGGGTTCCGGAACGGAATTGTGAGAATTCGATTCTGGAGGTGAAAGCTAAAATTGTATGCTTCTTATTACTAAACGCTGAATACACTTACTAAAAATATATTTCGCTTTAGCATTGAACGCTCTACAAAATGCTCCAGAGGGGTTTTCCTAAGTTAAAATCCGAACATTCTCAAAGAATTTTATTTTTTTTCGGAAACTCACAAGATGTCCTGGCACGCTTTTTCGACGATGTCAACTATCTCCGGCCGCTGATCGTTGAATGGATGCTTGCAATGCATGCGAGCAATGGTTCCACTATTCATGTGCGGGTGTCGAAAAAAAACAATCACCGATCGTGGTGTTGTGTGGAATGCGTTACGATGAAATCTCGCCAACATAAAGGACCCAGTACGTCATCGAAACGAATGAAAGCTATGGAGTTGGAATTGAATCGATTGGATGACAAATATGCTATGTGGCAGGAATATTTTACAGAAGAGGTACGACATGATAGCTTCGTATTCCGACGAAACTTCTTCTTCTTATTGGCATTACATCCCCACACTGGGACAGAGCCGCCTCGCAGCTTATTGTTCATTAAGCACTTCCACAGTTATTAACTGCGAGGTTTCTAAGCCGGGTTACCATTTTTGCATTCGTATATCATGAGGCTAACACGATGATACTTTTATGCCCAGGGAAGTCAAGACAATTTCCAATCCGAAAATTACCTAGACCGGCACCGGGAATCGAACCCAGCCACCCTCAGCATGGTCTTGCTTTGTAGCCGCGCGTCTTACCGCACGGCTAAGGAGGGCCCCAAACCATTCCGACGAAACGGACGATGATAAATACGGAAGCGTTGAGAGCGCGAATAATAGTAGGGGAAGGTGGGTAGACTTGATCCCCGGGGAGACTTGATCACCCCTGTTTTATCGAGAACTAAAGTAGTTTTGTTCTAGCATATTTTTTAGTATAGATCCTCTAGACAAATGACCTTTGTGTGGTGAGTTATTTTTTGTATTGGTAACCTTACAGGGTGTTCAATAAGTTCGAATACAAATATTTGATCATTGTGTTTGTAAGCCCAATTTACATATTCTGTATTAGTATTGGTGTCAGCGTTAGCGGTATATATAAGCTATCGGATGTGTGTGGTGTCGACATTCTGTTACTTGTTGTTTGTTTATTACGCGCGTTGAAAATGGATTGGGGCATCATAAATAGCCGTTTTTGAAGTTCAAAATCATTGCGGCGTACTTCAAAACTGAGGTTTTGTGGACGATTGATGCCCCCAGACGGTGGCCCGGTGATAAGACGGAGATGAGCCCTACGTATTCCAATAGGACGATAACCCTTTATACACGAAAATTGCGATTTTAGCCTAATATGGGAACAATTTCATCGACTTTTTGGACAAAAGATTGCGACACCCAGCTTCCCGGATTTGAACCCTCTTAGCTTTTTTGTTTGGTCCTTTATTATGTTAAAGCTGTACGAATATAAGGTCAGTAACTTGGACCAGTTCAAGACGTAATTCTCAAAATCTGGAACGAAATGCCCATGCAGACCGTGCGTGCCGCTTGCGATGGGTTTTAGAAACGTTTGAAGCTCGTGAAGAAGTACAAAATAGAGGTCATTCCAAAAGAAATGTTACAAACGTTCCTTATAAACAATACTTTCAATGAAATGCAACCGGATAAAGAAATAATTTAATCTCAATTTTTAAACATTTTTTGAAAGTGTATTCGAACTTATTGAACACCCTGTATTTATTCTGCAGGGCGGTTTGTATGTTTTGACCTTCCTAAAGATTTTTTATTGGTCATGCAAAATTTGAATAACTTTTCATAACAATGACCAAATGCTTTCGTTTTTTCACAGCACAAAGCCATAAATGTACTTGATGATTTGTACTGATGAAAATGTCAACATTCCATCAAAGTTTTAGGATATTTGGATTTGAAGTTATTGCCTCAATATGGGGACACTTGACCCCCATTAGTCATCCATACAAAAATTTGGCGAAAAAATCAAAAAAATATAAATCTGTTCTCAGGCTTCTAATTTTTTGTAGATTTGACAGATTTGATGAAGGGTTGGCAGGAAAAATTATTTATTGCGTAGATATTATAGAAAGGGGATCAAGTCTCCCCAAATTTTAAAATTGCATGTGCTGTCGAATTCAATAACAAAAATCGTTCATGTATACGCACAGCAATTCGAAAATTGCGCGTATTTTGAAGGAAAAATATTTAAAAAATCTGAGGGCACCTTTCTAATTTTATCAAAACAAGTTCTTGGAGAGAGATCAATTTCCCCCGAATATTTTAAAAGTAGATTTTTGACAGCACTCCAAAAAATAGACTGTGTATCAATAACAACAATAATTTAAGAACTGTCATGCATAAGTAAACTTAAATACTAGATTTCTTAGAGAGTCTGTGTGGAAATCGCGTATGTTTATTTATTTTTGGCTGTGATACATCGGAAATTAGATAAGGGGATCAAGTCTACCCAGTCTCCCCTAATGTGAATCGGACCAAACAGTGGATCGAAAAGCAGTTAGAGGTAAAGGGAGGAACCATCCCCTTCAAGGCCTACAGTACTCAAGCGATCCCAACTGCAAGGCCAAGCCACGCTGGTGAACATCGAGTGAACTTACCGGAAACGCCAGTTGTCCTAGTTCGCGAATACCCCTTCGGCAACAACCTGTAACACACGTAGCAGCACATGGTAAACCTCAAACCTGCCAGAATTTTCCCAAGAATTTCAGTCGTTAGAGAACGCAATGAATTCGTGAATAGGTACTAGGAAGCACTCGTGGTTCGGATCAACCGCCCTAAAGAATGAAGTGTGGACCACCTTATGTCGCACCTAGATGTGCTGCTAGTATCCAAAATGCAGATGGAAGAATGTGGAATATGAATCGAACCAATCACAAAGCGCTATTGGATAGGCCCCAATAGGTACTATAAGCAAATTCTTACCCGCTTGTGGAAGGTTTAGTACTCTCCCCTACACCAGCGCAACTTTCCTCTAGACAGGTGTGGCCAAAGAAACGGCCTACATTTTCTGGAGCAGCCGAAGAATGGCCCATCTTCATCAGCTCCTACAAAAATTAGAATGCCGCATGCGGATTTTAACATGTAGAGAACATGATTAGACTCTAGGAGTGTTTCAAGGGTCCTGCGCGAGACACGGTGCGAAGTAAATTAGATTTGTTCTTCCAGCGAATGTGCCAAGAGTGATAGACACACTGAGAAGCATTTATGGAAAACCGGAAGTATTGATACGATCCTTGATTCCCAAAGTAAGGAACATAGAGACACCGAAGTCGGAAAAGTTAGAGACGGTCATAAAATTTGGTTTGGAAGTTCAGGAACCATGTGACCATTTGAAGGCAGCGAATCAGCAAGACCGCATGAACAATCCTGTCCTGCTCGAGGAAATGGTAGGGAAATTACCAGCCAGCTTAAAGCTAGAGTGGGTATGTTTCAAGAGAGGATTAGCATTAGTATCAATTCAAACATTTAGTGAACTTTTGGAACAGTTAATGGACGATGCCAGTGGAGTAACTTCCATGAATCCGCCGATCGGATCTTCAATTCAACTAGAGAAGAAAACTTTCAAAGTTAAGGGCTAAGGAGCTGCCCATCGCTGTTTGATGAAAAGCCTTGTGCGACGTGTTCTAGAACAGGTCATCGGGCGCGTAATTGTGAAGATTTCAAAAGAATGTCTCTTGATGATCGTCTGCATCTGGTTAAGGATCGGAATCTATGTGCCCTGTGCCTCTACAATCATGGTAACATAGAGTGCCGTAATAAGCAGATATGCAACGTTGCAGGGTGCGAAGCGAAGCACCACCCTTTATTGCACTGAGCCGAGGGTCGAGCTGTTTCATACACCAAAGGAAGCCAAAATCGTCTGTCATATTTCGGGTAATGCGCCGTTACATTAATTATCGAGGGCAAGCGAGTGAGTTCATTTCTCGCGCTTAGTTTCATAGGGGCGTAACTGCCCGAGCAAAAATTAATAACTAATTGATAACAAATTCTGTTATCCGGTTATCGGACATATTGATAACTGAACTTGTTATCATTTTGGCTGAATTAACAGCCAACATAACAAAAATGATACCAGAATTTTGTTCCTGAAATAACTACATGAAAACAAATAAAGTTATCACTGATACCAAATTGATAACACGTTTTGTTATACATGTTATTTACTCAAATAACTAATTTAGTTAATATTTAGATATCAGCCATCACGGTTCTATCGACCAAAATAGTTGAATCTTCTTTGCCGACTTCGTTACGCATTGAAAAAATGTTGCCATTCACTGGGATTCGAACTCGAATCGAGTGATTGCACGGCGTTGTCTCTAGGCTCTCACCCAGTTACGCTTTCTTGAGGAGCAGAAGAGGAGAGCAATACGATTTCTACAATCTTGCATTTACTGAAAACTATTTATAAAGAAAACATGATGCCATGACCATTTTATGTGAATAACAGTCGGCTATACAGAGTGGAGAGCAGAATAACTTATTAATAACAAACTTTATTATCCAGTTATATTGATAACTAAATTGTTATCATTTTGTTTGAATTACCAGTCAACATAACAAAATGATAACCGAATTTAAAATAGCGAACCAGCAATCAATTAGAATAAATACGGTTCATCATACTTTTATTGATTTGATTGATTTTTTTTTTCAGTAGTGATCAATTAAATAATAGGCTTAGGTTAGTTTTCCTTTCTAATTGTCAATCATTAGGTTGCTAGCAGCGCCATGCTTTAGATCGATTTCGGTTCTAGGTTTTATTCTAAATAAACCACAACCTTGTATTTCGCAGTGAAACGTTTCATGTTTTCATAAGCATATATAAACAGTAACACTACTGATCCCAGGAAGAATTAATCCGTGAAAAAATTTGCCATTTGGCGAATCCAGGGCCGGGGTCGGAAGAGGGCAGTTTTCGGAAGCCCCTAAATGTACGAAAAAGGTTGATTTTGTTACATACGGTTATGTGAGGGCCCGAGGCCATGACTCAAAGGACCCCCCCCTTCCTCAATCCGGCCATAAGTAAATCCTCTCGCTAGTCAAATCAACCTCAACTAGTTTTTATTTATATAAAGTTAAACCTATCAGTTCAGTCGATGTTCTATTACTTAATTCCTTCTGCAGATATATTTTATCGTTTCCGGCGAATTAATATGATATTTGCTCATGCGAAAATCACGAGTAAGGTTGAGTAAATTGTGGAAAACTAAAATTAGGATTCGTATGAAGTAATACCTAGTCCACAACGCGCATTTTAACCTACAATGTCTGCCAGGTTTGCCGGGTCGACTAGTTGAAACATATTTTTTGGGTTACTGTGACAAAACACCTTCCAAAGGATTTTCTATTTCACATCTCGATATTCCCATGAGTCGACCGTCCTTTCAACATTGACTATTGGTGGTTTGGCTGCAGATGATCTTGCTCAGGTTTGTATTTTGCGTTCAAACCTAGGTTTAAACTGTCAATGGTTGAGCGCATTGCTAGATCGACTAAAGTGCGATCATGATTGTTTTTTCCACAACACACCAGATCGTTGCAATTTCTTGATTATTCGACATTTCCAGTTGAATTTTTCGCTTCTCCATGTATATAAGCACTGTGGATCCCAAGACGGATTATATTGCGGTTAGCTTGGTGGTTAGTCAAGCCGTTCCTGAATGAGCACATGCCCTTGGATCATATCTTCCGGGAGCTGCAAGGCCATTTAAGTACTTAATAAACTACAACGCTTAATTGGTTCTTAGATACATATTTCATTATTCAACGACACCTGAAATGAAAGTAAGGTTAATAAGCATAGTATAAAACAAATAAGAAAATTTCAACTCTTGTGTAAATTCCTTTGTTGACAGAGAAGTAAACAAATCAATAGATATCGAGGGTAACGGGGAAAATCACTGTCTGCTTAGACGAGAAATTTCAGTTCAGTGTTTGGAAACAGTTCTTGTCACAATATTCATAACATTGGCCGGGTACATTCAACAGAAGTTAGTATGTTGGCAAGGGTAGAATGCTTAGCCCGATTTTTGAACGACGCGATATTTAGAAGAAAATTTATATTGATAATAAAATTTGTTATTATTTAGTTATCAGTTAATCACATGATTGATAACTAAATATCAAAATGATAATAAGGATAACTAATCGTGTTATCAGTTTGATATCATTTCAGTTATCTGCCTTTGCTCGGGTGTATTGATCGATTTCTCTTAATCGATTTTATAATGTGTTAATAACTCAATTGTTTCAAATGCTACAACCGTGATTATTGATTCTGGTGCAAGATACAATCATCCTTTATCACACCAAACCATTATATCATCGACAAACCAGCGCAATTCGGTACAATAATAAAAAGAAAACATCGACGAGGAGAAATCGATCTATACAGTTACGCCCCTATGAAACTAAGGGCGAGATTTGCTCTTTTTGACGAAGGCTCTCCGAGAACATTAATGGAGAAGGACAAAACTATCAGGCTGGAACTAAAAGGCGTGGTGAAACCATTGAATCTATCATGAACCTCAGGTATAAATAGAATCGAGAAAGGCTTTATGATCGTAAAGGTGACTATTTCCGGGAAGGATCAAGTGAAGCAATACCTTCTGATTCTTAATGAAGTTCACACCATTGAACGGTTGAATTTGCCACGGCAAACTGTCAACATTAACGAGCTGATGAAAAAAGAGCAATGGGGGGTCGGTCCCCCTATAAGTGCTTACGTAATATGTGTACGACCCCCTAATGAACATGTTGTTTGTTCGAAAATACAGTTAATTAGAGGAAATGGTGTCATCCTCCCACCTCATAAAAAAAATTGATCGTTATGTGCGACTCCACTGTTCTATTTTTCTATAGACTTTTGCAATGTAGGTAAGAAAATAACTATACTTGCAGTTCATGCTGCGATATTCTGAATTAATTATGGACCAGGAACAATGACCTCGATAACAGAAGTTGGTATGACTAGCCTTTCATAAGAGGTAAAATACCAATAATTAATATGCAAAATACTTGCTTAACATGCTTAGGTATTTCAATACCAAACGCTTCACAAATTATTATTCGTTTGGTGTTGAAAGACCTAAGCATGTTATGCCTAAAGTATTTTGCATATTAATTTTGGTATTATTTTTGGTATTTTACCTCTTACGCAAGGCTAGTTCATAACAGAGTATGGTATCAATAACAGAATGAGGTATTATTGAGTTAATTTCTGCTGCTAGGGTTGAATTGTAAGCTGTTACCATGCTTCCGGTGCTTTTGCGTTAGACCTTTTCTACATGCGTGATTTTGGGACTAGTGATTGTAGTTCATCGAAAACATTGGCTAAGATTGAAATTCGTAGATTGTTTACTGATAAACCGTCAAGTATGATATAAAATGGAATCTGAAATTTGAAATTCAAAGTTAAAATAACTCCTCTTGGGTCATAAATACAATCTCTAGCGTGCTGTGAGGAACGATCGAGTATTTTTTGTCAGTGTTGTACGAAATACAACTGAGCGTGGTTGTAATACACGCTTTTAGTAAAACAAGCCCCATCCAGCAGAACCGATCCAAATACTAAAACTCTGACGAAATGAAAAATAAAGTGTAAAAAAAAAGTTCGGTGATGGAGCGTTCCTATAGCCATTCCGTAAACTTAATATTCGAGAAAGGCAAAAACAAATATAACGTTCGGTACTTGACAATTCGTCGATGACAGTTTTTTTTTTAAACAATTGGTGAGTCGCAATGATCTGTGAGATTGAAAATGACTCGCACACGCTTTTTTTTTACTTTAAAATTTATTTTATTAAGATTTGATTTGTTAATACACTTGTTTACAAGTCAAGTGGTTCAACGTTAGTTTTTCAAACTTCGGTTTTTAGTTTTTTTAAGCAGATGGCTATTACGATAAATTGCCCTTTACCCATTTTACATTCGTTATCTATTGGTACCGTTTTATTTTAATTCTTAATTATACCTACTACTACCTATCTTAACCTACTACTTACAAATTTGGATCTAGATTTCGGAATTCTGAATGTTGTGCCCTTAATTGGTGACGCTTGGAAAGTATGGACAACCTCTGATCGATGGTGTCGTGATTTGCCAGTCGGTGTACTTCTACGGTTCAGGTTCATGGGGACAGATTCAGAATCATTTTAAGGTATTTATCCTGAATCTTCTTCTTATGGGTTTTCGCCAGGGATTTAATCCTGAAGAGAAAGAGCAAGTCTCTCACTTATCATCTCTGTATACATATACGATATGTAGCATACCGCTAGAAACTTTTTTCGCCAGCTGTCATGATAGAGAACTGATTCGGGATGCTATATCCCATGATAAATTTCTTTTAGAAAGCTCCAAATGTGGAGAGGACTGGCTCTGATGATCCATTTAAACTTGTTCTACACACCTGTGCAGTTACACGAAAGGAGCAAAAATAAAGCGAGAATCACCATTTTTCTGTGAAGGCTGCCTATCCGATTCTGTTTTTTCGCACTTGTATACAAGTTTGATAAATTTGCTATCATGGCTTGTTATGATTCGGAACAGTTTTTGCCTATCTTTTATCGTTGTTCGTTATCTATTGAGAGGGATTTCTGCAAACCCTGGTTTTCGCACATCCTTGCCAGACTGGACACTCATATTCCAGCATCGGGGCAAAAATGTTCTTGAACACTGATCGGTCGGTAGCTCGAGGAATTTGTGAGATCCTTTCCGGGTTTGGCAATGTCGACTACTTTGGATCGCTTCCAGAACGATGGAAGTATCCTATTGCCAGACAGCGCACAATGGGGAAATCCGATTTCAAAGGTGGAAAAAATTGATAACTTTCTTCACGAACAACTTACAGAAGAGATCAAGAGCTTATTCGAAAGGGAATTTTGCAAAGAATTCAGTGAGTGCTGTTTCATGGACGTGGAACGCTTCTGTATGTAGTTATAGAGCTCGTTTTGCCCTAATGCCCCATATATCGCGAGTTTCCAAACTATTTGTCATTTTATCTTTAAGACATTGTTCTAAAATTGTGTTTATCTCTTCACTGTGGATCCACAGAAGGGCACTAAATATATTTTGTTGGTAAAAGTAGGAAATTTAAGGGATTTTGGGGTCAAATAAGCATCAAAGTGCATTTTATGTGCAATTTTCATGTATTCTGTAAAAAATAGTAATATTTACAGATAAGTGTTGATATTATTGTCTCAAAGTGTTGAACAGATATTGACAAATGGTTGCCGAACAAAAATTAATGAAATAAATCGTTTCACAAATGTTTTAATTGGTTATTTATTGAGTAAAAAACGATTTTTAAAAACTTTTGAATAGCACCGATGCCAAACATTTCCAAACCATACCCGATAGTACAACTAGACAAGAATAGTCATATGTTATGAGTCTTGATGTGATCATAGACTGGCGTTGATGGGAGATACTCTTTTTTCTTACTTTTTTTTTTAATCTTTATTAAAGTGATTTTTAAGATAGTACAAAGTTCATCACTCGATTTTTTTTTTTTCTTACCTTTTTGCCCAAAATCCCCTATGAAATAATATAGCTCAATGATTCTGAGCATAGAAATGATGTAGTAATGTTAATTTAATTCATAGTTTCCAATGATATAATTAAAATAACAAATAATCATATAATTCATTAAAAATATTGAATTATAGGGGATTTAGGGGTCATACAGCTCATTTAATGTAATTTTTTATTCCAAATAGCATAACATTTTTTACAGACGACGCACATAGAAGATTAAGGGCTTATTCGAAAGGGAGTTTTCCAAAAAAATCAGTGGGACATGTTTTATAGACGTGAGACACTTCTGTACGTAGTTATTGAGCTAGTTTTGCCCCACAGTTTATCATATTTTTCGTGCTTTTATCTTCCAAGTATTGTACTAAAGATGTGTTCTCCTTTTCATTATAGATCCATAGAAAAGCACTATACATGCTTTGTTGGTAAAAGTTGAAAATTTAAAGGATTTTGGGGTCAAATAAGTATTAAATTGCACTTTACGTGAATTTTTCATTTTTCAATTACTAATGAAGTAAATCATTTCGCAAGTGTTTTATTTTGTGATTTATTGTGTAAAACCCGATTTTTTAAATGCCATACCAAACACTCTCGGAGTGTTTGAGCGTAAGGTGCTGCGGACAATACTCGGCGGTAAACAGGAGAACGGTATCTGGCGGCGTCGCATGAATCACGAATTGTACCAGGTGTATAAAGGGCTGGATATAATTAAGCTTATACAACACGGCAGACTACGGTGGGCTGGTCACGTTGTTCGTATGCCGGAAGAACGTCAAGCGAAGATAATGTTTAGTAGAGAACCCGGAAGAGGCCGCAGGCTTCGTGGAAGGCCGCGTACACGATGGCTTTTTGCAGTTGAAGAGGACCTGAGGGCGCTCAATGTTCAGGGCGACTGGAAGCGATTGGTCCAGGATCGAGTCCAGTGGAGAGGATACTCTATTCGGCGTAGGTTCATCGAAGAGCTGTAGCCCATCAAGTATCAAGTAAGTATATGTAAATATCTGAATAATCAATAGGTTGTTGATTTCGCCAAAATTGACCATATGTAGGAGCTACATCAATGCTTACAAGTTTTTAAATCATCGTATATTAACCCTAAATGATCATTCGACGTAATATAGTGCAAATAATTATTTGGGTATTATCACTTTTTACAGAATACATAAAAAATTCTCATAGAAGCAGTTTGATGATTATTTGACCCCAAAATCCCCTAAATTTCCAACTTTTTCCAACAAAATATGTATAGTACTATGTATGGATCTACAATGCTTTCGAATAAGCCCTTAACCATATGTGTGAGTCGATCGTGAGAAAAGTTATCCAATTTTGTATAAAAAATTACATTAAATGAGCTGTTTGTTCCCTAAATCTCCTATAAACCAATACTTTCAATGAATTATATGATCATTTGTTATTTTCATTATATCATTGGAAAATATCAATTAAATTAACATTACTACTGCATTTCCTTGCTCAGAATCATTGAGCTATATTGT
>NW_026942887.1:0-4009 GCF_024139115.2 Armigeres subalbatus | reverse complement strand
ACGCCTAATTCGAGTAGTCGAGGCGGCTAAGGACAGGAAGCAACTTCGTGTCGACTTCGGCACCCGATGAGGGCCGCTGTTAAGTAAGCAAACTGTAGTATCCTGGATATACGCCGGTGGACCAGATGCGAAGACCCCACCGGAACGACCGAATCGACCCCGGCACCCAGTGGACGGAGATAACGAGAAGAGCCTGTCCAGATTTCCTGGTAGTCGAGCCACCCCCACCCCCTTGGTGCAGAGAATAGTCAAAAGAGGGAGAGTCATATAACAAGCACAAGGTATGAAGTCACTGATTCTCCGAAGTACTTGGCTGGTTTTATCGGAACGCTTTGCTCTACTTCGACGGACGACGTAGAATACAAGCTTGCAAATAACATCGTTTAAGGTCACTCTTGACAGAATCCAAGTTTCAAAGTGCTCGCGTTTTCGGGGGCACACCACTCGACACGGAAGCAACGCACAACTGTCATTTTTATTTTTTCACGCATGCTGCTACGCAGCAAAGCTGAATCAACCAAAATGACAGTTGTCCGCCGCCTCCGTATCGAGTGGTGTGCCCCCGAAAACGCGAGCACTTTGAAACTTGGATTCTATCAGGAGTGACCTTACTTAATCTAAACAGATCAAGCAGCTCCCTACTACTACTGTTGGAATACTGGACGCAGCGAATACCCCCAGCCTTTCGGAGCATCCCAATACATCTGTTCCAAAAGATAAGTTTCCTCAGGCAGCTTTCCATGCATCACGAGGACATCAACCCGGGTTATAAGATCCACAGCAGTCTACTCCTAGTTCAGTTCCGCTCGCTAACCCTTTTGCGGGGCACGGATGTCACCCAAACTCGATCCCTCAAGGGAATGCTGGTGTTAGCAGCACCACCCACAACGTTACTGAAAGCTATCACTCTGATCGTCAAGATGTTGTATTTCCCTTGGATCACCACTACTGTCTACCAACACGTTGACCTCCTTGCCCTCAACCAGCTCGGGTCAAGATAGTCTGATGATCAGTGGTGCGAATTCTCAATCTCAGTGACTTAAATTTGTTGGATATTGATACCATTGCCTCTTCACACTCACTTCCTAGAAGTGAAAACTGAAAATGGTTAGCAGCGACAATCAAAGATAAAGTAAACAAAAGACCTCTCTTCTCATTGCACACGCAGCCCGCAGTGACAGTCTATTCAGTTCACTCGCTGCTGTGTGAATGCGACGGCCCTATATAAATGCATGGGTGAATACTATCACTTGAAAGACAATGACAGGAAATTTGTGCCGAATGATCATCAGCTTCAGCCCGCTGTTGGCAAACCGAGTTTGCTACGCTACTCCTGCTTTGTCGTTCTGACTGAAAGGCACCGTCATAGGCAAAGAGGAGCAGAGAAAACAACAAAACAAAAGAATCACACTCAGCAGGCATTGTTGATAAATTGCACCACTGCTGATGATTATCAATCAACAATCATCATGTACCTATCTTGTCCATCCATCCGGACCGGTGGCTTTTTTCGCTTTCAATCCGCAACCCCACGTGGTTTTAAGAAGAAAAGGGACAAGACTAACCGTGAAGCACACTTAAACCAATTTAAAACAAGGAAGAGATGTAGTATACATGATTGTGATCAGTAGGCTTAGTGAAAGATCTATTTCATTGGTTTAATCACCGTTACTCAGTATGGAGTCGTTTTGTTGATTTTTCTCGGTGAACAAAAACTAAACACAATTATTTCTACGTGACGTTTCGGTCTACTGCTTTGCCTCGACCATCTTCAGACGCCTTTTTTATTTTTAAAATTTAAACAATTAAACAAAGAAAAATAAACATAACTAAGATTAAAATAACTTGGAACAAAACTTCACATTTAAACAAAACACTTTTTTCCACCATAACTCACATATCGATCACCGCAGCGATTACCACCTCGTTTTCTGCTGGGCGATCACTTACCACGGGCAAGTGGGGTTGCAGCTGTGGTGTTTGTCGCAGAGGAGCGACATCCAATTTTTTTTACTATGGATTTTGACAGGTTTGCCTGTTCGTTCTTTTTTGGGCGATAAATTTATCCCCCAGTGTCAAATTACCCCAATACTGATTTATTTTGCATTAGTATGTGCGTGAATTTTGAATGTTTTCGTTTTTACAGGAGAATATGATGCAAAACGCCCATATCACTCAATAATGCAACATTATACAATCATGAGAAAATAGAAAAAAATTAAACTAATTATCAATTAAAACAATTTTACACTCGATTCCATGCTTCAAACTTAAGAATGTTCAACTTATTTGCTCAATTATTTAGAATGCTAGTTGCACAAGGTACTGTCTATGGCTTTGTTCGTTTTGTATCATTTTCACCCTCGCAATTGTTTATGTTGCATTAGCAGTGCACTCGTATTGGTGATTCAGAAAAGATGTGACAAAGATGGCGTAGCTTGTCATCCCCGTGGTTTGTCGTCTATCTTTCTCTCTGCGTCGTCGTTCGTCATTCGTCAGATCTCGTAGCTTAACCACTAACGCATTGTAGTCAGTGTTGAACATTCCACACTCTCGTTGGAGGTTGACTGTGTTGTGTTCTCCCGTCAACTGGATATGGAATGTCTCCGCCGTCATCCTGTTTTCCCGGTCATTATTTTAGTTTTGTCGAAGTTAAAGTTGTGTCCGTCGAAAAGCGTATGTTGTGTTAATCCCGTACGGTTGTCTTTTCGTTTTACGTCATTCTTGTGTTCGCTTATTCATGTGTCCAGTTTTCTTCCTGTCTGTCCAATGTATACTTTTCCATCTCTTGTTCCACATGACACGGAATACACCACGTTTTTCTGCTGTCCTGGTGGTACGGGATCTTTGAGTTTGGAAAAAATGCTGTTCTTTATCATATTTTTAGGTTTGACAGCCATTTTGCCCAAGGATTTTCTGTATTTTTTCACTTAGGCATGGGACGTACGGTTAGGGAACATACAGTCCCATCCCGATTTTGGCAACACCCGTTTTTGGCAACATTTTCTTCTCGATTTTGGCAACAGCCTCGAAAATATTTTTTTCATTACTTTTTAGAGCTAAAAACTTTTTATTAATACGTAATAGGATAAACAATACCAAAAGTGAATGTCATTAAAGTATACATGCGTATTATGGGCTCTGTACGAATAGTGGTCACTTTCACTGAAATAATGAACCACCACTCGCATCACCGCTCATTGCAAACAATTTCTATTGAAACTTTTCTGCTCTTTTTATTCACGTTTTTCATGTCCCTATTCACACTACCCTAATCTAACCAGCCCACCGTAGAATGTCGTATTTTTGTCATTCTCACTGATTTTGTCGTCGACAAGTGATTCACAGCGTTGAATATAGCACAACACCTATTAAGCGAAGCCCACTGTTTACATCACAATGCAAACGGTACTACATGAGTGATCTAGGAGCAAGTAAGCCCCAGTAGGTTTAATTGCTAGTGATTAGCACATTCGATTTTCTAAATGCGCTATATAGCCATCAAGTCGTTTTCCTCATTATGTGTCTCTTTTATGGTATCTGATATCATTTAATGATCTTCAACGCTCACCAATGGAAGCCTATTGGGTGAAGCGAATCACTTGGTAACACAACAATGAGCGTCGTTACGGTGTGCTGATAGAAGAAACCATTCAAGCATTCTAAAAATGAAGACCTCTATGAGTTTGGAACTCTAACACACTGAGTGGGAGGCGTTGATACTTTTTCTCGCCAATCTTATCACCTTGAAAGAAAAGCAAGGTATTAATGCGAAAATCGTTGCTTACATGGATACCTCACCACGGCTTGGCTTGTTAGACGGTGTTGCTCTTTGTTTATCACAGCAACGATCGTTCCTGCTCGTTGTTTGGCATTCATCTTAGCGAGGTAGTTCACTCATTGGCTATGGATGCTACGATTACAATAGATCAACGCTCACTCACACTTTCAATGCCTGCTCTTGAGTGTTCTGTTTGTGATGGCGAAGTATCAGAAGTGGAGTAATAGC
>NW_026942886.1:61188-85997 GCF_024139115.2 Armigeres subalbatus | reverse complement strand
GTGAACTGGCAGGGCTCGTTATTGTCATTCGTGAAGGCTTTTGTCGCATTTTATTTACTAAAAGGATTTTGCTATTTTTATAATATATTATATTTATTTTCAAACAATGCTTAAACTGTATGGACGGTACATTATTCGATACTTTGTTAGGACAATTTAATTTCAAATTCAATGGTTTGAACTTATTCATTTTCCCTAGTGTTCCTTAGGAGACTATATCTATAATCAACTATGCAGATTTGTTTTGCTCATTGTAATTATAAATATTTAATGTTGCTAAAGAACTCCATTATGGTCGCATTTGATCAAGTCGCAATGCCGATTTTAGCTTAAACGCTCTCAAAATATCTAAAAATCTTAAATGGGGGTGCATATTTGGAATAAGGAACCCATCAGACGGTTTTATCACATACGAGCCTTTGCAACGAAGGATTGCGGCACCTTTGCATTGTTAGTAGGGCATTAATTGGTGAAGAATGTTCTTAATGACTATCAGTGTTCATTGTGGATTTTTTTCTTAACATGTATTTGTTGGGTTTTCTTGGTCATGTTATTTCATTGGTCTAGTACTGGATTTCTTCCACAACCCTCCTGCTTCCGAAAACTTTTAGGATAATTGATTAACCCACTTCAGAGTTAGATTATGTTGGCCTAATTCTGCGCAGATGTGCCTCCAAACCTCCAAACCACCTCCACTGAGTTAGGTTTCTCATGATCCTACTAGGTCTTATAAAGATTCTGAACATTAAACAAAATCAAAAGATGGATTTTATTGACCCAACTAAGGCATGTAACGTGTGGTTACTGAAAAGCGGGTGTTTCAAACTTTCAATATTTTTCTATGAATTAAGGGATTTTTGCCCACACACTTCAACTCTAACATTTTCAGTTGTTTAAAAAATGCAGTCAAACAGGAAGGATGCGCGAAATTTTTAAGCGAACCAAGATCGTGGGAAAAGTATACGGTGGACATTTTTGAACGTGAAAATGTTTCGAAAGCTGTTGAAGGTAAGTAGACCGAGCTACATTGTATTCAAAGGAGATTGGAAGGCCAAAGACACAAAGCAACTCATCAATAGGATCAGAAGCATCATCCGGAGATGGCCGCCGTCCAACGGTCATGTGATACCTGCAAGACCACCGGCGGACCGCGGACCATATGATATTATTCATTAATCTAAGTTTAAAGACTAAGGCCAACTCTTTATATAACGTATATCAGATTGAGCTGTACTTCTTTTAAGTTTTATTCCCGAGCCATTATTTTTATTCCCGCTTTTTAGTGGCCACCGCCAACCGACGAAGCCGCTCCAGTTTTAGATTTTTCGTGAAATGACTAAGCCCGAAAGTGATTCCGAATTCAATTGACTCAATTAGGCCCAATTGTGTATCCAAACCACCGAAAGACGCACCCTAGAGTTGAATTTTTCTTGATCCGAATAGGGTCGACAAACCTACTCCAAAATAAGGTTTTTCTTGAATCGACTAGGTCTGACAGCGATTTTGATTATTGACCATCTCACTCCAGAGATTTGGATTGTTTTTTATCCAAATAGGTGCGATTTACAGTCCCACTTCAGAGTTCGATTTGATTGAGCCGTGTGTTCATGAAAAAATCACTTTTTGCCTTTCTCGTACAACAAAGTTGTACCGAAAGGCTATCATTTCACTCCAAAATCGAACTTTTTATAGAAGTCTCGGAGACTCATGATGCTATATACCAATCGACTCAGCTCGTCGAACTGAACAAATGTCTGTCTGTCCGTGTGTATGTGTGTGTGTGTGTGTGTGTGCACACGAAAACCGAAAAACATTAGCCACTTTTTCATATAGTAATTCTTAACCGATTTTCTCGCTACAAGTTGCATCCGCCAGGGGACAAACCCTTGTTGATCACTATTGAATTTGATAACGATCGACCATTGCGTTTAGAAGTTATTAAGAAAATTGAATCAAACTATATAATCTCCATATAAGGTTGGTGTCCTGGTTAAATGCGAGAAAGGCAGTATCTCCACTCGGTGACTTAAGTTGGGTTTTTCAGAGGTTTTTTGCTTATTTGCGAAAGTTTCTTCTATTTCCAATAAATAAGTTTTCCTGGATTTTTATGGATAATCCACATCCAGATTCTTATCAAGAAACTCCTTCTTCTGTGGACCACCATGATTCGTAGGAAATCTGAAGATCGTCCGATCTTTGGGATTTTTTAATTCCCTTAGAATTTCAATGATTTTCAATTTGTGGTTCCAAACGAATGCAACAAATCCTAGAAAACGTTTAACCATGGTATTCTTACAATCCACCCAAAATTGCTAGAATTATCACAAATTTCAAGGATTTTTTTTATAAATTTTTATTCATAATTTTATATAATTCATATTAATTAATCTGAAGCCTCTTTTACCTTTGTTTATTTTAGTTTTTACATGTTTTTTGTTTACCTGTTTTTAGATAAACAAATTAAAAATAATGGTCAATACATCTATAAAAAAATTTAAGGTTTTTTCACTGGTTGAAAACATTTTTTCAATAACCTTAGCGTATGTCTGGAAAAACAAATTAGTATACTAAATTAATGATTTCGTGTGTGTTACTTCTACGTGAAGTTAAACGATTTACAATGATATGGAAATGCTAATATCATCTTCCAAACTTGGACGTACATGTTCATGATAGCATTAGAGGCGAAAGTATAGAATTGATAGTTCCGTTAGGATACGGCAGGCATGGAGACAGTACTCGTCGATAGCAAATCCTTCCGCACGCGATGGCATATGAGCAAGTCAAACCACCTTCCTTTTGCCAGTGAAGATATATCAGCTTCCACACTGATATTCTTCCCTCCCCCTTCATACGGGAGCTTGGCAGAAGGAAGGTCGTGCGATATGTGCCATCACAAATATTGCCCTCCGCTCGCTTTCAAATCGACTTCTATAAAATCATTCTTCATGCCTGCCGTATCCTAACGGAACTATCTTTTTTTTTTTTTTTTTTTTTTTCTTATTTTATTCGCTAATTATCTAATACATGCATTCATCTCTTAGACTAGGTGTTCCGTGTTTTCTTAACACTATCATCCTTATTTGCTATGTTACGCTTTTAGTTATTATTAATACATTTCAATTGCCTCTGGCAGTTAGAATTTTTCCTCTGGTTGAATTGAACCATGTAGGAATTACAATGTTTTCAACTTAAACTAAACTTAACCTATTTTATACTAAGGGTACAAGGAGTTAATCATTGCAATAGAAGATTGCAAACGATTTTTGTCTAAAATTGAAATTATTTTGTTGGACATTTGTTGCAATGTCTCAATATTAGAAATTCTATGAAGTTCATTGGTACTATACCACGGAGGCAACTTCAGAATCATTTTCAAAATTTTATTTTGAATCCTCTGGAGTGCCTTCTTTCTGGTATTGCAGCAACTAGCCCATATTGGCACAGCATACAACATGGCAGGTCTAAAAATTTGTTTGTAAATCAAAAGTTTGTTCTTAAGACAAAGTTTTGATTTTCTGTTTATAAGTGGATATAGACACTTAATATATTTGTTACATTTGGCTTGAAGGCCTTTTTTGATCTAGCAGAAGTCCTAAATATTTAGCTTCGCTAGACCAATTAATTGGAACCCCATTCATAGTGACAATATGTCTGCTAGAAGGTTTCAAATAAGAACCTCTCGGCTTATGTGGGAAAATTATAAGCTGAGTTTTGGAAGCATTCGGGGAAATTTTCCATTTTTGCAAGTAAGTGGAGAAAATATCCAAACTTTTTTGCAATCTACTACAAATGACACGAAGGCTTCGCCCTTTGGCTGAAAGGCCCGTGTCATCTGCAAACAAAGATTTTTGACACCCTGGTGGTAAATCAGGTAAGTCAGAAGTAAAAATGTTATACAATATGGGCCCCAGTATGCTGCCTTGGGGGACACCAGCCCTTACAGATAATCTATCAGATTTAGTATTCTGATAGTTTACCTGCAGCGAGCGATCTGATAAATAATTTTGGATCAGTTTAATGATGTACAGAGGAAAATTAAAATTCATCAATTTTACAATCAAACCTTCATGCCAAACACTGTCAAATGCTTTCTATATCAAGAAGAGCAACTCCAGTCGAATATCCTTCAGATTTGTTGAGCCGAATTAAGTTCGTAACTCTTAATAACTGATGAGTGGTTGAATGCCCATGGCGAAAACCAAATTGCTCATCAGCAAAAAATAGAATTGTCATTAATATGAACCATCATTCTATTTAAATAATCTTTTCAAACAGTTTGCATATTGAAAAAAGCAAACTGATTAAGCGATAACTAGAAGCCCTCAGCTGGATTTTTTTTTGTCCGGCTTCAAAATTGGAACAACTTTGGCGTTTTTCCATTTATCTGGAAAGTATGCCAATTGAAAACATTTGTTAAATAAATTAACCAAAAGGATAAAGAGCTCAGGAAGTTTTTGATAAGTATGTAGAAAATACCATCATCACCTGGGGCTTTCATATGTTTAAATTTTCTAGTAATAGATCTCACTTCATCCAAATTAGTTCCCAACGAAGAGTCAGAAACATTCTCTTGATTGAGAATGTCTTCGTAGCTCCGTGTAACCTGATCCTCAATTGGACTAGTGAGACCTAGACTAAAATTATGGGCACTCTCGAATTGCTGAGCAGGTTTGCCTTTTCGCCATTTGTTAATACAATTTTATTTCCCTCTTTAAGCGCTGGAGTTGGCTTTTGAGGTTTTTTAAGAATTTTCGTTAATTTCCAAAAGGGTTTCGAACTGGGATCCAACTTCGAGACATTATTCTCAAAGTTGGAATTTCTCAGAATAGCGAAACGTTTTGCCTTTCTCGTACAACAAAGTTGTACCGAAAAGGCTATCATTTCACTCCGAAAACGACCTTTTTATCTAGGACTCGTAGACCCTAGTGTTATATATAAATTAATCGACTCAGCTCGACGAACTGAGCAAATGTCTGTCTGTCCGTGTGTGTGTGTGCGTATGTGTGTGCACACTAAAACATTAGCCAACTTTTCTAGTACTAAACCTTAATCGATTTTACCGCAGCAAGTTGCATTCGATGGAGAATGTTTTCTTTTTGTTCACTATTGAATCTCAAAACGGTTGAACTTTGACAAAAATAGTGAATATTCAAATAGTTATCACATATGATTATTTCAGTATGAAATGCTCTCGGATGACAAGGTTATGTTCTCCCAAGACACAATTCGAAACTGACAGCATTCAGTTTTATAACAAGTTCAGTCTCAGCATCATGATGTCACATGAAAAAGCCTTTTCCATCGTACACCGGAAGAAAATGTAGCTACACAGAAAAATATAAACCCATAATGATATAAAAAAATACCCATTTTGAGGTTTTACGCACGGTAAAATTGGAATACTAATTTTCGGAGTACTTTCAATTTTCGGAGTACTAATCAATTTAAATAAAAATGGAGTCTGTTCAAATATTACGTAACGCAATAGGGGGTGGGGGGTTGTTCGATTTTTGTTACGCTTTATTAAGCAAAATATAGCAGTGGGGGTCCTTCGAAATATTGTTACGCGGAAGAAGTTATTATTATAGATAGTAGAATCTATAGATGAGCGAAAGCATAGCTGAGTCGATTTTTTTGCCCGTGCACATGCGCATATGACGTCACAGCCTTTAACGTTTCCATTGAAATCGTGACGTCATGCTCGTTTGGAGACACGTTTGACTGTTTGTTTGGAGACAGAGGATTTATCTTCGCTCATCTATATATTCCACTATCTATAGTTATTATCACAGAGAAAAAAAAATTATTCCAAAAATATTCATTATCTTTAAAAAAGCATGAATCATACAATAGATAATAATTTATTGCATCGTCGACGGAACCTTCAAATTCTACACAAATTAGGATCTTTTTCATAAAATAGCATTTGTTACGCGTTACGCATAGGGGTGGGGATGGTTCTGAAAATTGTAATGGATTGTTACGAGGGGGTGGGGGCGCATGGCGGTGGCATAGATGCGCACTAGTCGCGACGTAGTTGCGACAAAAGGAAACGGGAGAAAACTCGATTGTCGCGAGAGCTCACTTCGGTTTTCAACTGGAAGTACAATATTACCGAGGAGTACCCGAATAGAAAATACAATAGAATTACATTAAAATATTATAAAATTACAATAGATTTTATAAAAGATATTTTAGTTACTAGATAAAGATTGTCGCTTCTGTTCCCTTTGTTCTGCTGTCCGAAACATGTGTGGTACATACCTGTCAAATCGTATGGATTTTCCTTCTTTGACATTTAGCTCCCCTATCCTCGCCAGCAAAAGATGTTCCGGACAGCGACGACAGCGACAATCTTTATCTAGTAACTAAAATATCTTTTGATTTTATTTATGAACAACCAATTCTATTGTTCTTCTATTGTACCAATTAATTTTCCTTATTGTTGTTCCAATAAACGTACAATAAAATCTATTGACAGAAAAATGTTGACAATAGAATTACAATAAATTCTATTGTAATTGCAAAAATTTGTTCGAGAAACAAACGATTTATTTTATTGTTACGGTAACTAACAACCCGCTGTCCGGAACATCTTTTGCTGGCGAGGATAGGGGATCTAAATGTCAATGAAGAAAAAATACATACGATTTGACAGTTTAGTACCACACATGTTTCGGACAGCAGAACAAAGGGAACCGAAGCAACAATCTTTATCTAGTAACTAAAATATCTTTTAACTTGATCCTTCGAGTTTGACATTTCACTTCAGCGCCTTCTGGTGACAATGTCATATGAATCATTGTTTCGTGTAACATTCTCGCAAGATGGTGGTAGAGGAGTTGAACGATGGATTTTTCAGAAAAATATTTAAGCTGTTACGTCTGTTTGTCTGTGGCATCATTATCGGTCGCGAGCATTTTAATCACTCGCGCAGCGCTGTCATTTTAGTTTCGTCACTCGTTTCTGTATAGGTCACTATTTTCGGCTCTCAATTGGGTTGCTGTATTCCGTACCGGTGACGTTTGACAGTACATCAAATAGCAGCGCTCTTACCGCGCTACCAAATTTGGTCGCCTGTCAGTCGCGCTACTGTTTTAGCAGCGCGTTTAGTAGCGACCGGTAATCTTGCTTTAAAAGCTAGTTATTGCTTTTTGCATTGAAACTTTTCGTATCGTCTTTAAAGATATTGACACTTGTCTTCAGCGATTGGTTCCTCGATTGACCATTTGTGCATGTTATTCACTCATACATAAATAATACTGTCAAAACTTGCATTTTACAATAAAAATGTTTAGCTAAAAGCTCTATTCTTTGACACCGATGCAGTCACACAACCGATCGACTTTGATTGTCAAAAATCAGGGTTACCGATTTGATAACTATAGACCAGTGCATGATGTCGTAGGTTGACAGTTCACAGAGCTTTTTCACCGGGACTTAGTCTCCGGCGAATCTTCCGATAAATTGTTTCGTCATTTTATTCGCCTGTAGATGTCCTTTGCGATTGATTTCATTCTGAATGCAAAGAATATCACTGAAATATTAGGACCACAGCAATTTTAAACTTAAAATATGAATTTTAATTTTCCCCTCGTCTATTTTTCTTCTAACACCTTGTAAACAAGCTCTGTGAACTGTCAAAATAAGTGAGGTTGGGTAGAGTTTGCATTGGTCTATTACCTTGTCGCCGAGTCTGCACGGAGAAACACGTTTACTCATTAAAGGGTACTTTTTCTTAGCTATCTCTCTCTGCTGAAAAATTTATTCCTTTTGGGAGAATAGGGAAAATACCCAATAGTGGACCCCCTAGTAGCGGAATTTTGCTGTTCCTGTCATAAGTCTTAGAAATTTTCAACATATTAACTCTGCTTGATAGCTAACAACAAGCTCTGCATCCCCTCTTCACGATAGGGGATGCACGGAATTTATGACGGAAGGGGAATTGTCAAAGTCAATTTTTTATTTATTTATGTTTGATGTTTGTCTCTTTCTTGCTCCTCCTCCTGATGGTGGTATTGAACTCGATGACTCAGCGTGCAAGTCCCTGCATAATCCGATGCGCCAGCGGACATATTTGAAACGAGTGAGTAATGTCACTGATTTAGTGCAAATAATCTTCTATGCCAACATGATGAAATTTAAATTATAGACTTTGCATCTACAGATCACAACACCTTAATAGTGTAGTGGTTAGCAATTGCAGCTGTAATACGAAGTATTCGAATCCCACTTCATACTTATTTTTTTATGATTGCGTTAAATAAATATAATATGAAAAATCAATTTTTGCCTAAACTTTTGAATAAACTTTGATAAAATGACTATGTATAAACTATTTTTCTTATTAAGTTTTGCATGAGAATTTTAGTTGAACGTTAAAAACTTAGAAGTCGCTTAGAAGGTTCACAGTGAACTTGTTTGGAACTTTTAAGTATGTTCGAAGTTTTTATGACGCTGTCCTCTGAATATTTGTCTTCTACTTACCTTTCAAAAGCAGGCATATAAGATGTTATAAGATCTCCAAATTGTCCTGGAGTTTAAGTCAAATGGTCTACCGAATCAACCAAGGCTTCCATGACGTCTTTAGCCACGATATCAACGCAATTATGTCCACTAAGGGCCGATTTCTTCACCTCCGCTTAGTGCCTAAACCAGGTTTAGGCATATGGGTAAGCACCGCTTAAGAGTTAAGCGGAGGTGAAGAAATTGGCGCTAAGTGTATTTAGATTTCTTACCAAATTAACCCCGACTTGCATGATGTCCTTAGCAACGTTATCACTCCAATTGTGTTCTCCTAGTATTCATGTTTTACTTGCGATCCTCCGAATTGCCCTAGAGCAGGAATCAAACAGTCAATCAAATCAGCCTTGCCTGGAACTATCTCTCCAGCGAAGGTGTGTTTCCATTTGCGTCATCCGAGCTCATGTACAAACTTTGTTCATGAAAATGACATGTTCCAAGTCCCTCAAAATGCCATATGTCCTAGCAAAAGTGTGCAGCCAATCGCGTCCTCCAAGCCCATGCACATGTTTTGTACATGAAGATGCGAGATGCGATACTCGGAGGATATACCGTGGCTGGAGACATGATGGAAGCCTTGGTTGATTCGGTAGATCATTTGATTCACACTCAATGACAATGTGGAGATCTTACAACATCTCATATGCCTCTACTTGAGACGCAAGTGAAATACAAATACTCGGAGGACATAATTGGGTGTACATATACCGCAGCGGGTAATATCATGGAAACCTTGGTTGATTCGATAGACCATTTGATTCAAACTCCAGGACAATTTGGAGATTTTACAACATCTCATATGCCTGGATTTTAAACACAAGTGAGGACAAATACTCGGAGGACATAACTGGTTTGATACCGCGGTTGGGGATATCATGAAAGCCTTGGTTGATTCGACAGACCATTTTACTCAAACTCCAAGACAATTTGAAGATCTTACAACATCTCATATGTCTGGTATTGAGACGCAAGTGAAAGACAAATACTCGGAGGAAATTATTGGGTTGGTACCGCGCCAGGGGACATCATGAAAGCCTTGGTTGATTCAAACTCTAGAACCATTAGGAGATCTTACAACATCTCATATGCCTGGATTTGAGACGTAAGTAAAAGATAAATACTCGGAGGGCATAATTGGGTTGATACCGCGGCTGGGGACATCATGGAAGCCTTGGTTGATTCGGTAAACCGTTTTATTCAAATTCCAGGACAGTTCGGAGATCCTAGATCATCATAATTTATTATCACACATGTTTCGTGTATAGTTTACATTTATTCTAACAAGTTCACAGAAGACAACATGCTTGAGAACATTTTCTGAAGCTTCATACATCCTGTAGTACAAAGTGGTTCCATCAGGTACCGAATTTCCATCGTAGGGATGCCCAGCATGTGTTCTTATGTTCCAGGTGATGTATTTTATGTGTTATTTCAATATTTCCATCATCACTATATAAATTTATATCATTTTTGGTAATAAAATATGGGTATATCTCCAAAGTCGCATTTTTCTAAATCCTTTGCTTTACTCCCACAGCTCTAGTAAAAAATTTACCACCCCTAGATACAATTTGTAATTTCCACAAACTAGAAGAGATGGCTAAGAGGTTGGTGAAAAAACTGAGAAAATCGGTTGTAAAACCACTGAGATATAGCCATTTGAAAATTTAGTTACAACGATTGTCTGCACGAATGTATCCGCGTAAGTTTTTTTAGCGAATAGATCCTAGTGTCAAGAGCAATTAACTAATTACTCTTGCCACAAAAAATTTATTTTTAATAACTCTATTTTAAGCGACATCCTGTTGAAGAAATCATAATCTGGACAGCAAGTTGGAGGCGGACATCCCAAAAGCAAAGTAAACCCTTATGCTATGCAATGAAACGCACTTTCTAAAACAGAATGATGTAAACTAGCACAATCAATAATTTTAGTAACTATCCAATCTTAAATTTATTTCTTATGAAATATAATTTCATTTGATACCTACCAATGAATTAGAGAGTTAGTGCAACAATCACCAATCACTGGTGAGATTTGCCAGTAGATTATTACATTTTCCCTTGCACTTTACATTTACATAAGATTTTGTCTTATATTACATTAATATAATTGTCATTTATATAAGATTTTACCAATCGAAGGTGGTTCAGGCTGTTCTGATAGGTTTCAGCACAGGTCCTACACTGAACTCCAAAGATAGTTGGCTAGTGTTAAAATTTCGCATATTTGCTGAGGCTTGGGGATACGTTGATAATAACAAAATAACAGAAAAACCCTGGGGCAACCTCGTTGAATGCCCGTTGTACACCAACCAACAACTCCACGTTGTCCGTAATTTGTTCTTCAAACAGGTTTCTTCAGCATTACGTTATTTCATAGTGTCCTAGGTCGAAAATTCAAGTACTCATTTCAGAATAATTTCGGGGCAGTCAATTTTGCCTTGAAGCGTTGTATAATTTGGTAACTCCGTAAGGCACTGCAACCAAATATGTAACCACATATTGATCAAAAACGTGGGCAAATCCAATCAATAGCGATCGTAGTGGTTACTCAATTGCTGGACTCTGATTGGAATTGGTCTTTGGTTAACCACGCGTAATATTTGTCTGCTGCCATAAAACTTATCATCATAGGATTGGACTTGGCTTGGAAGGACTTGAAGGATTCGCAACGACACAAACGATCGGGACAGTCGAGGAACAGTGGCGTAAATAGTTATGAACATCGAAGGAACATGTACCGATGATCGTTCAACAATAATCGGATTTATTCTAACACTTTGTGGCCGATTTGCGACACTGGATGGCCCCATATGCTGATGAATTGCTAAGAAGATCGCCGTTGGGTCGGGTCAAACCTTGGGTTCGGGATACGAAATAATGGGGGAAACCTAGGGTTCAGTATTGCAAGCGCATCGGTAGGGCTCTGGGCAGACTAGGGCGAAAGATTGCTGAATAGTAATTGAAGGTTTGGGGTTTAATATGGTTTTAATTTGTGCCAGATTTCTTTTGTACAAGTTCTTTCGGGTTACGGGTAGCGGTGGTTGAACTCGGGGGCACCGGTGGCTTAAAGTTGTCCTCTTGGCAAACCTTCTCAAACCAATTTGCCGAAACGATTCTGCTTGTTAAGGGATGTCCTCAACTCGGCTTAACGTGCGCTTTTGCTCTGGGTCGTCTAAAGCCAGTTGCTTTGGCCGCCGCCACATGCTTGCCTGGGTTCACTGCTAGTGTGGGAGCTTGATTGGCCAGGGTTCGCATGCTTTGTTCAACAACGCTGGAATTGTTTTCAGCTGAGAGCTCTGTGCGCTTGTTCAGGCGTTGCAGTAGAGCTCTTGGCCGGACTAGCAGGATACTGAATAAACTTCTTCTTCGGAGACAAGTTTTCAAAGCCAATTTCCCCTGTTCCATTATTTGTTTGGTCTTTTAATCGACTTTGGTGGCACCGAAAAAAAGCCTGCAGAACCGAACGCATCTCCAATCTCACTGTGGTGGTAGGTTCCTTCATTGAGCTTTTAAATTTCTGACAGTCAGACCGCGTTTTTTTTCTTCGAATTGCATTTAGAGATAGCTTTTAATTTGGGTTGCGTCCACTCTGTTTTTTGCTTGTTTGCACGAATGCTTCATCAGATTGAGCTGCGAAAAGAATAAAATGTATGTAAGATGATTTGTAGATGTGATTATGTGAGCTTGCAGAATCGTCAAGAGGGTAGATTCTTAAAATCATGACAACAATCGCTCCAGAAGCAGCCATGAAATATTATTTTGGTTCAAATTGGATAAGAAAAACATCTACCCAGGATGACTAAATCCAAACTATAAAACGGAGACTAACCTGATAGTTCACTTGCAGTAATTTCCCATCGCCGCAGGTGTTCGTCCCGGTGATTTGGTTCGGCACGTTCTGCATTATCGGTAGCCAGCTCTTTGCATTTCCAACGCATTGCACAGAAATCCAACATATTCGTGCCAAAATCGGCAATAGTCTTGGCGTAGCGCATTAGTAGCTGGTGCATCGAATGGGTCGTAGTGGTCGCTCTAGTTCAGTTTGAGCGCTGGAAATTCTGCTTCGAATAACTCAGCCAGCACCAGTATACACTTTCATCACCGGAATTTAATGTTTATACGTTGGACGGAAAACATAAATAAACGTAAACAATAAGGTTGGCGGTACAAGTGTTGAGGTTAAGAACCTGTCAAAACTCACAGCAAACACTTCTAAATACATTTACCAAAATGTGAGTAAAATACACTAGCGCCTCTGGCGGTGCTGGTCTCGTCAGCTCTTTTGAGGTTGCATGAATTTTTAATCCGTTCTTCGGGACAAAGATGTCCCGGTTATTAGTTCCTGCCTAAACTGTAGGTAATCATCGATTACCTAAAGTTAGGTAGTGGTGGTTATCAAGAATTATCGTTAAAATTACCGATTTCGATCGTTTATTTTACCTAAAAATAGGTTTTGGATGTTTGTTTTGGTCACACAAAACGTTGACAATTACCGATTATTCGGTTATTATTTAGTGTTTTGTTTAAAGAAAAACAAAATTCTTCAATTGATTCATTTTTTTTTTATTGAGAAGAATTCAGAAATCGAATAAATTTCCACCGGAATATGATCCCTGTTGTATGGCATTACAAATGCTGGGTCCTTAGCCACTGACCTACCTCCCCGTGGTGCTGGCCGGGATACGAGCACTCTTTTGGAAGACCTTTGGTAACTAACCCCGGTGGGAACTATTGTCGTCTGCTATAAGGGGGGGGTGTAGTCAGCTCCTCTCCGGAGGTGCTCACCTGATCGAGCGTCTTGGAAGCGTTGGGAAGATCAGGTAACTAATCCCGGTAGAAACTATGGTCGTATGCTAACAGGTAGGGGGTTGGCTCCACTCCGGCGGTGTTAACCTGATCGAGCGTCTATTCCTCATGGTAGGAGCGTCTGTTCCTCATGGTAGGAGCGTCTGTTTCCCACGTTAAGGGCGGCTGATCATCGTCCGAATGCCAGCGAGCAAACCCGTTACCGACATTCCCAACCAACAACGTGCACTGCAAATGAGACCTTATTGAAGGTGACAGGCGTTCGAGCCATGATCCATTTTGGAAGTTTTTCGGAAATGTGAGACCAAAAAACCATTTTCCGTAATTCTGAAAATAAATAGAAGTTAATATATTGATCCCGGAAGTTGTCCCTTATCAATCAACCACTTACCATCAGTTTCAAATCGCTGATTATCTCGATATTGCCCGAAGGATTCCGCGGCAGGAACAAGAAGATTTTGATAGGAAAAGACCCGGCAGAAGCACTTGTTTTTACAAAGTCAAGAAAAATCTAATTTTAGGTAAAAAATAACGTCATTGTCTGAAAACGTCAAATACTTGAAAGTAGGTAAAAAGAAACGAGAATTATCGCTAATTTTAACCGAAATTTCTAGTAAACATCCATTACCTAATTTTAGGTAAAATAAAAACCTAATTTTAGGTAATCTTATCTAAGCGTGTAGTGCCAGAAAAGTCATTTTACTCAAATTTGGGTTATTGGCCCAAACCACGGTTTTGAGTGCAAACAACCCACTTTTGGGTAGTTTTGGTTTTCAGTGCAAGACACAAATTCAAAACTGACAGCATAAACAAGTTCAGTCTCAGCATCATGATGTCACATGAAAAGGCCCTTCCCATCCCATCGTATAAGGGTTGCTGACGTTTGATCATCTTTCGTTTCCGATGAAAACAAATCCTATCCTTCCTATGCGATTGAAAGAAAAAGATGATCAAACGTCAGCAAGCTCTCGCAGTTTGTCAACTGCTTGTCCGCTCCGCGTCAAAATCGTTCGGTCGGTGGCGAAAAACAAAAGATATTTTATAGATTGTCGCTGTCGTCGCTGTCCGGAACATCTTTTGCTGGCGAGGATAGGGGAGCTAAATCCTAAATGGCAAAGAAGGATAAAATCCATACGATTGGACAGGTATGTACCACACATGTTTCGGACAGCAGAACAAAGGGAACCGAAGCGACAATCTAACTAAAATATCTGTTCGAAAAACCAATCCTACGCCTTTGCTCACAAGGCTACTGGAGACCCCACTGAATATGTGAAGACCCGATTTTTAATATATCCAAATTTTGCCTACTCCTGATTTTGTCTACACTCGATTATATAACAGTTTTTATATGATTTAGGGGCCCTCCTTAGCCGTGCGGTAAGACGCGCGGCTACAAAGCAAGGCCATGCTGAGGGTGGCTGGGTTTGATTCCCGGTGCCGGTCTAGGCAATTTTCGGATTGGAAATTGTCTCGACTTCCCTGGGCATAAAAGTATCATCGTGTTAGCCATGATATACATACGAATGCAAAAATGGTAACCTGACTTAGAAACCTTAGTTAATAACTGTGGAAGTGCTTAAACACTAAGCTGCGAGCCGGCTCTGTCTCAGTGCGGGGATGTAATGCCAATAATAAGAAGAAGAAGATATGATTTATTCACGATCCAATTTTGCCACATTTTTTTCTCAGAAAAAATACTGAAAATAACTAAAGATTTTCATCGCCTGTTGCTTATAATGAATTATTTCAATAATTTGGAGGTCTAAAAAGTATAGTAAGCATTATTCAAAATGTTCCCTGTCCACGGATGATGGGGTCAACGTTGATAAGTCAAGTGTCTGCATATTGTTAACATTGTGAAATAATTTGTTCTTTTATAGTTCGCATTGCTAGTATAAAAGTATTATTAGTACCCAACACATTACCGTTAGACGATAACGAGATGAATTTATTTGCATCCGAGTATGATTACACTATTAAGCAGTACTGAAGTAAGTACTTTAAACCCGGTAACATTTCAATTTAACAGAAACGCGTCAAATATTTCTACCAATATATAGAAAATAATTAAACACTTGATATATCATACCTCCATGCAAATACTTAGAGAAGGTGATCTAACAACATCTGCTTGAGTATATGCTGCGGAGGTTCCGGCAGGGTCTAGTACCAGTCTTAACTGACAAAATACTAACACAAAAGACTGGGAAGCAAACGATCATCCATTGCACCAATTGTAGTTCATAGTTCAGTATACAGTAAGTAGTAAAAGTAGATACTGTAGATTTACTTATTTTGCATTCTATACGGTGAATGTATTTGTTATTTCTTTTGTGTAATCTTTTTTTTTACTCTGACTTTTATTGCATGGATCAACGTATAAACTGCCGTGAATCGCATATTTGTCCCATATGGATAGGAAACCCAGCAAAGATGGGACAGATATGCGATTCACGGCAGTGTATCTCTTTTAATTTTTTTTCGGTTTAGGAAAAAATAAGACATACTCTAATATAGAGAAAGATTGAAGGACATAGAAGACGTGACTTAGTGTATTCTGAAAGACAGATAACCAACATTAAATGACCGATAGGGAATGAATTCATCATCAGCGCTAGATAGTAAAACAAGAGATAGAGTCACGTTTAACTGAGACCACAGCCACCTATGTACATGAGAATATACTATATGATGCTTTCATCCACTATCCTTTTCTCTACATGACTAAGGGCCGATTTCTTCACCTTCGCTTAGTGCTTAAACCCGGTTTAAACGTATGGGTAAGCACCGCTTAAGAGTTAAGCGGAGGTGAAGAAAACGGCCCTAATAGTTCGACCACCTAAGGTCGTGAGGAGGATCAACTAATGTCTTTTAAGCCCATCATCAAATGGAAGTTCACGAAATGGTTTGAAAACATTACCTACTGAATCTAGTTCCGAGATGATGATGATGCTATGCAAGGCCGTCATAAGTCCACAAAGATAGTATTAGGCGTTTTCTTGGAACAAGGTTCAAAATATGTAGTTGTTAAAATTGCAGGCTCAATTTTTTTTAAGATTGTTTGGTGAACGGTTCTGAACTGTGGCCCATTTTGGCTTTTCGATTCAGTTTTGACTGCTTTCACTAGGTAATTTTCAAAACTTTGGACGATTATTGATACTCATCAAATTGTAATACGATATTTTAGTTTCAAAATACGTTTTCATTAAAAGTACAAAATCGAAAACAAAATATCAATGTTTAGTTATGTGACCAAAAGATCCAACGAGTAGTACATATTTTTAATGATGTTATTCATATAAATCAATGCTTCATAATCGCAAAATTCATTCATTTAGCTAGGAAATAGACGCAATGAAGCATTACCATACCATTGATAACTGAATCTTGGACCAGACTTTAAAGACTTGAATTTTGAAGAGCGGAATAGAACATGACCATTTGACTACTGAAATTTATGATATCAGACAGTACTGTAAAGGATATGACGCCATAATCTTGATCAACCGCCAAAATAATGGAAGCTCTCAGATTAATATGTCGATTTATTGCAATAGTACTTAAATTAATTTATTGTATATTTACGATACCATTTAAATTATTCCATGTTGAAACAAAGTCCACTAGTATGATCCCATCACATTACATCAAAGTGTTATGGCTCGGCTGCGGTGGTGGGCGCGGTGACGCGTTTTGACAGAGAATACAGAATTACTGTCAAGATGCGCCGTTGCGTTAATTGCTGTAGAACGGCCTTTACTTGGAGATGGCATCAGTACCACCCGTTGTCAACATAGACTACTATTCGGTATTGAATGTCGGCTCCAAGAAAACATTAAATCAACTTTACATGTTAATTATTCGGAAAACATTCATGCGCGTGATGAGCTTTCATTATTATTATTATTTGTTTTTTAAACTGACAGACTGCGGGAAGGGAAATGTATCGGTATGATCACAATACCAACCCAGACCGCTGTGACCTAGTGAGCAACATAGCTTGAGTCGTCTGCTAGTATTGTGTATCACATGGAGAGCCCAGCCGAGATACCAGACTACAACTGGTCAACTCTCGAAAAAAAAAAAAGAATTATTCAAAATGTTTTGGAAGTCTATATGACAGTCAAAAATCATTAATTGCTTTATATTTGTGCAATGTTGAATCCTCTAAAGTACTTTTCTTGAAACATTTTATAATGAGCGAGAAAGGCATCATCACCGCTAGGTGGATTAATCTGGGTTTTTAATTTCATTTTGCAAATCTCGCCAAATAACTTTCAACGCGGGATCGCGAGTTCTTTGGTATTGCCTTCTTCTCACATTTTTAAGACGGATCAGTAGCTGAAGATCGTCGTCAATAATAATGGAGTTGAATTTAACTTCACATTTCGGAATTGCAATGCCTCTAGCTTCGACAATTAAATTTGTCAAAGATACGAGAGCATTATCAATATCACTTTTGGTATCGAGAGGAATATCAACATCAAAATTCCTATCGATATATGTTTTGAGAGAATCCCAATCAGCTCTATGATAATTAAAAGTAGAGCTGATTGGATTATAAATGGCTTCTTGTGAGATTTCAAACGTAACAGGAAGGTGATCAGAGTCAAAGTCAGCATGAGTTACCAATTGGCCACACAGCTGACTTGAATCCGTTAAAACTAAATCAATTGTAGAAGGATTTCGACTGGAAGAAAAACAAGTTGGTCCATTGGGATATTGAATAGTATAATATCCCGCAGAACAATCTTCAAATAAAATTTTACCATTGGAATTGCTTTGAGCATTATTCCATGAACGGTGTTTGGCATTGAAGTCACCAATTACGAAGAATTTTGATTTGTTGCGAGTCAGAATTTGAAGATCAGCTTTCAACAAATTCTTGTGCTGCCCATTGCATTGAAAAGGCAAGTAGGCTGCAATGAAGGAAAATTGTCCAAAATTTGTTTCAACAGAAACTCCCAAGGTTTCAAAAACTTTGGTTTCAAACGAAGAAAATAATTTATGTTTGATACGTCTATTAATGACAATGGCGACCCCACCACAGGCGCTGTCAAGACGATCATTTCTGTAGATAAAATAGTTTGGATCTCTTTTAATGGAGAGTCCTGGTTTTAAAAACGTTTCAGTTATAATGGCAATATGCACATTATGAACTGACAGGAAGTTGAATAATTCATCTTCCTTACCCTTTAGAGAGCGGGCATTCCAATTTAGAACTTTCACACAATTATTTGGATCCATTGAAACGGAGTCCGATAACAATTTTTGTGTGTACTTTATACCAACCTGAACAGCTTCTGGTATGGTATTTGCTTTGAACATTGCATCAATCATGTGATGCAATTGTTCAGTTAAAAAGTCAAAATCGGAAGCAGTCATGCTACCTGAATTGGCAACATGACCATTATTTTCCGTTGGGACATGGGTATAAACCTCATTTTGAGAAGAGAAATTTTGTCTACCAGCAGCGATGTTTGCATACGTAGGTACATTGGAAAAATTGGAATTTACTGAAGTGCTTGCTACCCGTTGACGAGCGGCAAAATTTGTTTGTGAATTGTGGTGGGTATGAATTGCTCGACCGGTAACCGGTTTCGAAATTTGA
The DNA here is from genome assembly GCF_024139115.2 of Armigeres subalbatus. NCBI lineage: Eukaryota > Metazoa > Arthropoda > Insecta > Diptera > Culicidae > Armigeres > Armigeres subalbatus. The sequence goes on along the minus strand of NW_026942886.1, from coordinate 67,045 downwards.
GCGTTTGAAAAATTTCTACCCGTCGAATCTGGGATCCGATTGGAATTTCCGTCATCAATTTTGCACGGGAATTTAAAACTTTTTGCGTGAAGGGCATTCCCAGAAATTGGATTTATGATTGCCCCACAGTTTGCGCACTTAAATTTATTGGAATCTTCTCTCACAGGACATGCGTCCTTGGCGTGAGAGGTTCCACCACAAATCATGCATTTAGCATCCATGTGACAATGTTTGGTTCCATGACCCCACTTTTGGCACTTACGGCACTGGGTAGGGTTTTGGAAGTTTCCCCAGGCCTGCGGAAATGTTCCCATGTAACACGGACATGAGACATAATACAGGCCTTTTCCAAACTTTTCATATTATTTAGTTCACTTTTGTTAAAATGAACTAAATAAAATTCTTGAGAAATGCCCTCTGGGAAGTACCAGAATGGGATTTCTTTTTCATCTTAATTACTTGGACTGGTGAAAATCCAAGTAATTGAGAAATTTCAATTTTAATCTCATCCAGTGATTTGTCATCACTGGGGAGACCTTTCAAGACGACTTTGAACAATCGCTCAGTTTTGTCGTCGTATGTGAAGAATTTATGGCGCTTCTCAGTTAAATAGTGAAGAAGACGTTTGCGATCGTCAAAGGATCCCGGCAAAACGCGGCAGTCACCCTTCCTAGCAATCTGAAATGAAACCTTGATCCCCTGAAGGTTACTCAAGATTTCATTCCGGAAGCCAGAAAACTCGGCAACAGATACCACAATTGGCGGAATCCTTTGCTTTTTCGCATGAATCGAATCACCTGGGCTAGAGGTAGATTCGATTTGCTCAATTTCATCATTAATCAAATCGAACTGATTGCTCAGTTCTATTGGAGAAGAATTATTTCCGATATTACAGTTAGAAGGAATATCTGAATTCTCCAGATTCCTTCTATTTTTTCCGCGCTTTGGCAGGACGGTCTTGAAACCTTATTTCTTTGAAGGAAGTGGAGAATTCAGAGACTCTTCCTCTTGTTTTTGTTAATACTCATTGCTGAGCGTGGAGACGTGACCTTCTAAGAGGTTTTTTCCCAGAACGGTGTCCCTGCAGGATTACCACCGCTTGTCGGAATTTTACTTCCGCAAACGGGTCCAACGTAAAACGAAGGCACGGGTCCTTGCAAAGATCGTAACGGGATCAGTGGGTACAAATAGCGCTAAGAAGCACCGTTGAAATTAAAAAAGCTTCGGGTAGTATTAAAAACTTCCTTCCGCAAAGAGAGAAAGAACCGCACAGCACGAAAGCACGATGCGGTCTGATAACGGAACTATCAATTCTATACTTTCGCCTCTAATGCTATCATGAACATGTACGTCCAAGTTTGGAAGATGATATTAGCATTTCCATATCATTGTAAATTAGTATAGATTGTGTCAAGTTACTAAAAAGAAAAGTTTAACTAAATTTTTCATAAAAAAACACGCATTTCAATAAAAACTTTGCATGCAGAATAAAATGCACCAATCAGATATGCTTGACTAAGGATATCATAGTTTGATAAGGGCGTGTGCCACTAATTATTTTTTTCTCACTATGAGAATTGAGACGAAACAAGTAAGAATTGAGAAGTGAAAGGTGAGACATTACTTGTTAGTCCCCACTATTCATTGTTCACTTCTCACAGTAAAAAATAAAAATGAGGAATGAGAAGTGAGGTATGATATGAGAAAAATGAGACGTTCCACGTCTAATTCCTTCCCTTTCTTTTTCTTATAGTGAGAAGTGAGAAGTAGGAAATGAAGAGAGGAATGCGCAAAGTGAGATGTTTAACTTCTCGCTCCTTGCTTATAATTTCTCATAACTTTATTTCTATTTCTCAATTTTCAAGTCGCACTTCGTACTTTTCATAGTGAGAAGTGCGAAATAATAATTGAGGAGTGAAAAGTGACATTTGCGAAGATTAAAGTAAGAAGTGGGACGTCCGATTCCTCATTTTGGCCAAACAACATTTTCGGCCGTTTGATCTGTACGACATTTTTAACCGTATGACCCTTTCGACCACACGGATATTGGCCACAAAACGATCATGTTCTGCTTTGTGCGGGCGAGTAAACTAATTTTAAAGTTAAGTCTTAAGTGCGCTTTTTTTATTGGACGCAGAACTATCGCGAGTTCCTCGTAATGTTTAGTTTTGTCTGATGTGGTCGATAATTCGATTAATTATTGCAAATTCTGCTCTGTGTGTTAAGGATGCCAAAAATTAAAATATTTTTTTTTAAGCAGACCAATAGTATACCTACCCCATTAAACACAGCTCTAGTCTAGCAAATATTATAGACCTTAAAAAATAATCGAATTTCATTCTTTGCAGAGACAAACTTTCAATCCATAAGGTCACATTGTGGGTTAATGCCGTTCTAAACATTGGTTTCACTGTCGAAATGAACTTAATAGTGTATGGTAGCTTCTCATTTTGGTTTGAACACTATGAAGTGCCTCATTTTACATAAACTCCCCTATATATTTAAGACATTATTATTATTTATTCAGACTAAGGCCGAAGTGGCCTGTGCGGTATATAAGAGTCTTCTCCATTCGGCTCGGTCCATGGCTACACGTCGCCAACCACGCAGTCTACGGAGGGTCCGCAAGTCATCTTCCACCTGATCGATCCACCTTGCCCGCTGCGCACCTCGCCTTCTTGTGCCCGTCGGATCGTTGTCGAGAACCATTTTCACCGGATTACTGTCCGACATTCTGGCTACGTGCCCGGCCCATCGCAGTCGTCCGATTTTCGCGGTGTGAACGATGGATGGTTTTCCCAGCAGCTGATGCAATTCGTGGTTCATTCGCCTCCTCCACGTACCGTTCGCCATCTGCACCCCACCATAGATGGTACGCAGCACTTTCCTTTCGAAAACTCCAAGTGCGCGTTGGTCCTCCACGAGCATCGTCCAGGTCTCGTGTCCGTAGAGGACTACCGGTCTAATTAGCGTTTTGTAGATTGTCAGTTTGGTACGGCGGCGAACTCTATTCGATCGGAGCGTCTTGCGGAGTCCAAAGTACGTACGATTTCCAGCCACTATGCGTCTCCGAATTTCTCTGCTGGTGTCATTTTCGGCAGTCACCAGTGAGCTCAAATACACAAATTCTTCTACCACCTCGATTTCGTCACCACCGATGCAAACTCGCGGTGGGTGGCTCACATTGACCTCTCTTGAACCTCTTCCTATCATGTACTTCGTCTTCGACGTGTTGATGACTAGTCCGATCCGCTTAGCTTCCCTCTTCAGTCTGATGTAGGCACATGCCATAATATCTATGTCGTCGGCGAAACCAAATAGCTGGACGGACTTATTGAAAATTGTACCACTCGTGTTAATCCCTGCTCTTCGTATTACACCTTCCAAAGCGATGTTGAATAGCAAACACGAAAGACCATACCTTGCCGTAACCCTCTGCGGGTTTCGAAGGGACTCGAGAATGCCCCTGAAACTCGAACTACGCACATCACTCGATCCATCGTCGCTTTGATCAACCGTGTCAGTTTATCCGGAAAACCGTGTTCGTGCATTAGCTGCCATAGCTGGTCCCGATCGATTGTATCATATGCGGCTTTGAAGTCGATGAATAGATGATGTGTGGGCACGTTGTATTCGCGGCATTTCTGCAGTACTTGGCGAATGGCGAACACCTGGTCCGTGGTGGAGCGTTCGCCCATAAAACCCGCCTGGTACTGCCCCACGAACTCCCTTGCAGTTGGTGCTAGTCGACGGCATAAAATTTGGGAGAGTATCTTGTAGGCGGCGTTCAGCAATGTGATTGCGCGGTAGTTGCTACAATCCAGCTTATCGCCCTTTTTGTAGATGAGACACACGACACCTTCCATCCACTCCTGCGGCAAAACTTCCTCCTCCCAAATCTTGGTAATGACCCAGTGCAGCGCTCTAGCCAGTGCCTCACCACCGTGTTTAAATAGCTCTCCTGGTAGTTGGTCAACCCCAGGGGCTTTGTTGTTCTTGAGCCGGCCAATCTCCTCCTGGATTTCCTGGAGATCCGGAGCCGGTAGAATTATGTCCTGCGCGCGTTCTCCCAGGTCCATCACCATACCGCCATCTTCGTCTGCCACATCGCCATTCAGGTGTTCTTCGTAGTGCTGCCACCACTTTTGGATCACCTCACGCTCGTTCGTAAGAAGGTTCCCGTTTATGTCCTTACACATATCGGGCTGTGGCACGTGGCCCTTACGTGAACGGTTTAACTTCTCATAGAACTTTCGTGTGTTATTAGCGCGGTACAGTTGCTCCGTTTCTTCACGGTCTCGATCTTCCTGCTGGCGCTTTTTCCTCCGGAAAATCGAGTTTTGTCTGTTCCGCGCCTGTTTATATCGTGCCTCGTTCGCCCTCGTGCGGTGTTGCAGCAATCTCGCCCATGCTGCATTCTTCTCTTCCACTAATTGCTCACATTCGCCGTCATACCAGTCGTTTCTCTGATCCGGGGCACCGTGCCAAGTGCAGCGGTTGCGGTGCTACCAATGGCGGATCGAATATCTCTCCAGCCATCTTCAAGAGAAGCTGAGCCTAGCTGCTCTTCCGTTAGAAGTGCGACTTTCAGCTGCTGCGGGCAGACTTGGGCTAGTCTACCGTCTGGTAGCCGCCCAATATTATGCCGCGGCGTTCGACGCGTGTTGTACACCGTCGAGAGTTTTGAACACAGGCATACTGCTACGAGGTAGTGGTCGGATTCAATATTCGCACTGCGGTAAGTGCGGTCGTTCGTGATGTCGGAGAAGAATTTACCGTCGATTAGAACGTGGTCGATTTGGTTTTCCGTTTCTTGGTTAGGTGATTTCCATGTGGCCTTGTGGATATTTTTGCGGGGAAAGAAGGTGCTTCGGACTACCATTCCGCGGGAGGCTGCGAAGTTTATGCATCGTTGGCCGTTGTCATTCGATACGGTGTGCAGACTATCCGGTCCGATGACCGGTCTATACATTTCCTCCCTTCCTACCTGTGCGTTCATGTCACCGATGACGATTTTAACGTCCCGCAGTGGGCATCCATCGTATGTCTGCTCCAGCTGTGCGTAGAACGCTTCTTTCTCGTCGTCGGGTCTCCCTTCGTGTGGGCAGTGCACGTTGATGATGCTATAGTTGAAGAAACGGCCTTTAATCCTCAGCTTGCACATCCTTGCGTTGATTGGCTGCCACCCAATCACGCGTTGGCGCATCTTACCCAGCACTATGAAGCCGGTTCCCAGCTCGTTGGTGGTGCCACAGCTTTGGTAGAAGGTAGCCGCTCGATGCCCGCTTTTCCACACTTTCTGTCCTGTCCAGCAAATCTCCTGCAGCGCCACGACGTCGAAGTTGCGGGGATGTAATTCATCGTAGATCATCCTGTCGCAACCTGCGAAGCCTAGCGACTTGCAGTTCCATGTTCCAAGCTTCCAATCGTGATCCTTTATTCGTCGCCTAGGTCGTTGCCGATTGTATCGAGTCGTATTATCTTCTATGTCGTTCGTAATAGTTGTTTTTAAAGGCGGCTTATTGGGCCTGCGCAAACCTCCTGTCTCGTCGGAGGGCCGTCGTGTCAGGGCTGTTTAGCGTCCGACCTAACACCAGGACTTGGGCTTGTGCGCTTTGAGCGGCACACGGTCGCTTTGGCGGAGCCTACTTGCGGATACATGCAGCTTTTTATAGAGGTTTAACAGGGCCCACTGTCAAACCCCACCACATCCTAGGCAGGCGCCACAACTCGCAGATGGCCTGGGGAGGGATCGTCAAGCCCTTGGACATAGTCCCTGCTGCCCCCGAAATTATATTCTGTCTTCTATACACTTATGCTTCATGGCCATAACTCATCGAAGAACCTGGGGTGACTG